>NC_084577.2:10000-185000 GCF_033978685.3 Nerophis lumbriciformis
CAGAGTGGCTCGCCCAGGATGATGAACGTTGTCATTATGACCAGGAGGAATATTTTTCTCAGTGGGATGAGCAGCGGCCCCAGAGGTCTTATGCGGATGTAGCACGGGGACGGCAGGATTCCTATCCGCGTCGCCCCTACCCGCAGACACGCCGCCATTTTGATGACCTACATCAAGAGCGCCGCAGCGCCCCTCAGTGGAATTATAGGAGAAACACACGCCAAAATAGGAATTTTGTGCCTTCAAGACAGCACTCTCAGGAGTACTTTAGGCCACAATATTCACCTCAAAGACGTCCCCGCTATCCTCCTCCCCCCAGGGGGACACGGAGGAAACGCCGGGATGCTTCCAGGAGGAATGGGCGCTCCCGTAATACCAGTAGAGACATGGACTCTAGGCCTCCCAGACATTATTCTCAGGACTATTTTTTACCTGAACATTGGCCTCAAAGACGTCCCCGCAATCCTCCCCGTCCCAAGAAGACACGCAAGAAGCGTCAGGACGCTTCTCGGAGGACTGCACCCCCTGACAACTCCACAACGTCCATGGAGGGGAATTTAAAAGCACAGTGTTTTTATAATATTATCAAAATAACACATCATTTGAATAATGTTACAAAAGACACTCACCCCCAGTCCATAATAAAAATGGAAGAGACGCTTGCCACCATGATCAAACCAGCGGTCTCCAACCCTGACGTTGAGACGCTTATCAGGTGCAATGCCAGGACTTGGGCATTAACGACGGTTGAGGTTTTAAGAGACCATTATAAAAACACTCTACAAGTGGAATTGGACAAGATAACCAGTTTTATTGACGAGGTTTGGAGACCCGCTTTTCAGCTGGCCTCTACATGGGCCAAGAAACATCTGGGACGCAGACTGATGGGGGACACCCTCGGGAAGGCCGAGGCTCTGATCGTCGCGGCCTTCGCCGACCCCCCTGTCAACGCGGAGGTGGTACGCCCGGCCCAGTCCTTGCCGGTCCAGACCGCCACCCGGGTATCGGTGGGCACCCATACTGACCCTACGGGCCCTGACGGGGCTCCTGGGGTGGTACGGGCTAGCAGCCCTCCGGCTCGGGTCGTCGCCCGGGTCTCGGTGGCTACCAGCACCGACGCCGTGGCTCCAGATTGGTCTCCTGAGGTGGATCGGGATGCAATCCCTCCAGCACGGGTTGCCCCGATCTTCCTTCCTCGTCGACCGGAACCACCCAAGGAGCAGAGGGTGACACAGCCCCGGGCCACGGACAGCGGGCCTGCCCAGGACACCCTCGGCGAGGCTCCGCCCACCCAGCTTATTCCTGCATCTCGCAGGAGGCTTCCTCTGGGATCACCTGCAAGACAAGACACACAGGAGACCCCCACTCAGACCGAGGACGACGATGACTCACCACGTGGGTCCACAAGCTCCGGGGCGGATCAAACCCAGGACACCCCCACCCATACAGAGGACGACGATGACTCACCAGGGGGACCCACGGCCTCCTCGCCTCTCCTGATCGACTTTCGGGATGAAGAACAGGAGCGGGGGCTTTCTTCGGTGATGTCCCCTCGTTACTCTTCCGCGACCCCCGACTGGTCCCCTCTCCAGCCTGAGACGGCAGATGAGACGGCACCACAGGGTGAATTTTCACCACGGGGGCCCACACTTTCCGGGGCTCCTATGGTGGACTATGAGGACTCACCCTTGCAGCGGACGCCTCCTCAGGAGACGCCCCCTCAGGAGATGCTTCCTCAGGAGTCCCCCGATTGGGCACATTTGTTCCCTGGGGCACTAAAAAGGAAGCCACACAAGAGGCCTTCCGTCCCAGATACTCCACAACACCTGTCAATTCCAGAATGTGTCGAGTTGGTAGAGGATACGACTAGTGCCTCCCCCCGTAGACCCACTAGACACATGGTCTCGAGTAGGAGGATGATGGATTGGAAGTTGTCGGCCAACAAGAAATTCTTGGTGATCGGCGACTCCAATCTGTCCCACCTACCACCTTTTTACGTCGACGACCTTCAGATCGACAGTTACCCGGGCGCCAGTTTTAGACACGCGGAGGCCATCCTACGCAAGACCGTAATTGCTGCACCGGTTGAAGTGTTGGTTCTAGCCTTCGGGATCAACCATCGTGAGCAGAAAGTTAAGGAGACCGCTATTAAGCAGCTCCAAGGGGCACTCAGGATGGCCGTGGCTACCTTCCCACGGGCCCGAGTGCTAATCCCCCTGATTAACTATTCGGCCGCTTTGCCCGTTGAGCAGAAAAACAACCTCGGGCGGCTGAATAGTTTAATCAGCAACAATTATGCTCACATCCCGGCTCTCGACAGCCGGGACTTTGAGACCCAACCCGACCTGGTCCACTGGACTCGGGACACGGCCAAGTTGATGCTCAAGCACTGGCTTGACTTTTTAAACTTGGCATCCCCATAATCCCGATCGCTCGGGGGGGTAATAAGAACGTGATAAATTTGGCCCATAATTTCACGCCAACCCCCTTACAAATCTCCCTCCTCAATAAGGGCCTCAACTTCATTCCTTCCACTAATCTCAGTAGCGACTGGCATCATCAACTTCAATTTGACCTCCAGCGCTACCACAGACGTGTCAAACTTGAGGTATACTATGAGAAACAAGATTCTCTCGGACCCACACCCTTCACAGCCCGTTCCGGCTGGGAGCCCTCACCTGGACTTATGCCTCCGGAATTCCAGGCTATGGTCCGGTCCGACGGGCTCTCCATGTCCGGTTCGGGTTGCGCACCTGCGGTCGCTCCCAATTTGACACGCGGAGAAGTCGAGGCCCTTCATAGTCTAAAAACAAACAAACATATTGTGATCAAACCAGCCGACAAGGGGAGTGCTGTTGTCATTTTTGACAGATCGCAATACATATGGGAGGGTTCTCGGCAGTTGAGTGACATGACGTATTATAAACCACTGCCGGAACCTATTTATCCGCAAACTATTCCCATGGTAGAAAAGATTCTGGATAATCTTCTACTTAAAAAATTTATCAATTTTAAACAACATAGGTATCTCATGGGGGAGCCGGATCCTCGCCCCCGCAGGTTCTACATGCTCCCTAAAATTCACAAGGAGCCAGACAAGTGGAGCAAGCCCCACGAGATCCCTCCGGGGCGACCCATTGTGTCTGACTGCGGCAGCGAGACGTACAGAACGGCGGCGTTCATTGATCATTATCTGACGCCGCTTTCCGTTCTGCACGACAGCTACCTCAGGGATACCTATGATTTTATTGATAAAATCAAGAAGGTCTGCATTCCCCCAGATGCCATTTTGTTTACCATCGACATTGACAGCCTGTATACAAACATTGATATAAATGAGGGGATACAGGCTGTCAAAAATGTCTTCTACAGGTACCGCGACGTTAGCAGGCCCGAAAAGGAGCTCCTGCAGCTCCTCGACATTAATTTGAGGAGAAACGACTTTGAGTTTGACGGTCGTTTCTACCTCCAAATTAAGGGCACTGTTATGGGCAAGAAATTTGCACCGGCGTATGCCAACATTTTTATGGCAGAGTGGGAGACCTCTGCCTTGGCCGCCTGCCCAAAACGTCCTCTCCACTACTTCCGGTACCTGGATGACATCTGGGGTGTCTGGACCCATTCCAGTGAGGAGTTCAGCGTGTTCTTAAACACGCTGAACACTCACAATAAAAATATCACCATCAAGTCGACCACGAGCAACACATCGGTCGACTTTTTGGACACCACGACATTCAAGGGTCCCGACTTTGCCGACACGCAACACTTGGACATCAGGGTGTTCTTCAAGGAGACCGACACCCACGCGCTCCTCTTCAAAAGCAGCTTCCACCCCAAGCATACCTTCGCGGGGTTGGTGAAATCCCAATTGTTGAGGTTTCATCGTGTCTGCACCAGAAGGGAGGACTTCCTGACGGCCTCGGGGACCCTCTTTTATGCCCTGAGGGGGAGGGGCTATTCCAGGTCCTTCCTCCGACGGCAGTTGAGGGTCTTCTTGGACCCGAAGGGGCCTCCCCCTGGGACCGACATGATCCCTCTCATCACCACCTACTCTCCCTCGGCCGTGCGGGTCGCCAGGAAGGTCAAAGACCACTTCCGGACCTTTGCGGAGAGTAGCGGGAGGCTGCCGGGGCGCTACGTGGTGCCGGCCTACCGTAAGAACCCCAACTTGAATGATCTGTTGGTCAGGGCCAGGGTCAGCTCACTGAGAGACCCGCCCTCCACTAGGAGGGACACCCTTGTCCGCCACTCACCATGGTTGGTGAACCCCCACAACCGCAAGGTTTTCCAGCCGTTGTGCCGTGGCGGCCGACACACGTACACACAACTGTGTGTACGTGATTCGGTGCCAACGATGTGGCGATATGTACGTGGGCGAGACGGGCAATACCTTAGCTAGGAGATTCGCCCAACACAAGTACAACATCGTTAGGCAAAAAAATACCAACACTCACCTGGTTCAGCATTTTCTCCGACACGGGTGGTCTTCCGTCCGGGCGACTGTCGTAGAGACGGATCCCAAATGGAGCCTCGCCCAACGCCACCGGGCGGAGCTCCTTTGGATCTCCAAATTGGGCACCAGACATCCAGGGGGCCTAAATGAGGTGTGAGTGTGAGCCCGTTGGATTGTGACGGACAGTGCACATTCCCGTTTTTCCCTTCTTTATTTTTCCCATATCCCCCACCCACCCTCTTCCCTAACCCTAACCATTCCCTTCTCCTTACCTAAAACCTACCCCCAAACCTAACCCTAACCCTAACCCCAACCCCAACCCTAACCCTAACCCAATTGAAGGTATTTGGTACTTTTAATCATTGTCCAAGATTGAAATGGTAATTTGAAACCATTAAGCCAATTAAAAAACATGTAGGTCTTGTCCTCTCCAAGGTTTCTCATAGTCATTCACATCGACGTCCCACTGGGGTGAGTTTTTCCTTGCCCTTATGTGGGCTCTGTACCGAGGATGTCGTTGTGGCTTGTGCAGCCCTTTGAGACACTTGGGATTTAGGGCTATATAAATAAACATTGATTGATTGATTAAGGTTTTAACTTCAGAAATCGACATATGTATAAAAATTGTTGCTTGCAGCATAATAGTGTTGACAAACATGTCTAAGGGTGTGGAGATGTCCCCATTCACAATAAAAGAGATCACATTTGACATATATATAGATGATAGTAACATATAAATGTTTGTAAACATTATTATACTGCAAGCAAAAAATGTTTTGCATAAATATTGATTTCTGAAGGTAAAAACATTTTCTAATTGGCTTTCAAATTATCAATTAAATGTGGGAAAATGGTTAAAAGTACAAAAACACTTAAATAGTATTCCGTCCTACGTGTCTGTGACGTAAACAAGTTGACAGATAGCTAACATGAAGATCCCAAGGAAATCTTTAAGAAGCTTTAGTGGTTTTCACGGAGAATGCACTTTTCCTTTCTTCTTGTCTAATTGGTCATTTCGTTCTTTGTTTTCTCTTTTCCTTGAATGTATTTTTGCTTTTATCTTCTCTTTTTTGTTGTAAAACTGTATAAAGAGACACAAACTAAATGTCAAATAAACACTACTAAGTAACTACATTACCATAAATGTTTGCTGCATAACATGTTTTCACACATACACACAATAGCATGTAAAGAGTGCTCATAAAGTGATGTAAATAGCCCATGTAAAACTCAAAGCCACACATGAATAAGATTGACATTTGCAAACATTGCACCCTCCCTCAGAGGAGTGAGCTAGCGAGCAAAGAAGCTGCATGCTAAGTAGCAACAAGCTAAACAGTAGAACAAGCTATTGTTGCACAGTACTATTTCTACATTTACACGCACACACAACGTCTTCATGTCACTCATAAAACAGACACAGGACTTACAATGTTTCCAAGGCACTTTGTGGGAAGAAACACCAAACTTGGAGCGCTGAAACACGCAAAGCTGTCTCGTGTGTAAACGAGCGGGCGTCTGACTGTCGTGCGGAGCCTGCCGGAAACTAGAGGAGAGAGCAACTCGCCTTCAAAATAAAGGTCCCTTCTCATTACCTGATAATGTTACGTCACAATAGATATCTTTATAAAAAAGTTTTCAAGTGACTTAATAATTACTTAATAGTAATTATAAATTTTTTTTTTTTAAATTGTATCATATTTTTTATTATTTTTAATACTCTTTGTATTTGCTTTTTTTTTTTCTTTCCTTGACATGTTTTGTTCAACCTGACTGATGTGTAAAATTGTTGAAAATAAAAAAAACATTTGACAAGGGTTAGGGTGATGCGCGGACCCCGGCCCTTGATATATAATTACTATTAAGTAATTATAATTACTATTAAGTAATTATATATCAAGGGCCGGGGTCCGGACCCCGGCCCTTGATATATAATTACTATTAAGTAATTATAATTACTATTAAGTAATTATATATCAAGGGCCGGGGTCCGCGCATGCGCAAGCCTTTTGTTTTCTATATATTGTGTTGTGAGATCAACCAGTGGGACTTGTAATGATAGTGTTTGACCACATGGTGGTAGTAAGAGTCTACAAATGACTAGGAACCAATATATAGTAGGTGTCAGGTAGGACTCTTGAGAGAGGTACACACCTTGTACGCATGAGTGTTGAAGTAGCGTTTGTAATATGTGATCGTGATTAAAAGACAGTTCTGCAAGTCATCCAACGATGTGTTATTTAAAACAATAACATAACAGGACTGACAGCTGTACCAGCGAGTTGAGAATAAACAGAGTTCACTTTATAAAGTATTACCCTCCGTCTGGTCATTCAACAGTCCTTACCTTTGATCGCCGACACCATAAACGGATACGAGCGAGGCGGAAGTCACGCCCATGGGCCCGCTTTTTTTTTTTAAAGAAAAAGAAAAGATACAGACTAAATACATTTTTATTTTTTGAAAAGTGAACTTTACCCAACCTTCGCTGACTTTTTTCAAACCATCCACACCCGGGACATTATTTTTTTATAACAATTTCAGAGTGATATGACGACGGATGGGTCCCGGTTAGGTCCAGGCGGAAACAAAGACCGCAACGCCAGGTTCCGCCTTCAGATTGGTTCCGCCCGGAAGACGGCCATTAATACGACCCAGACGGCCTAAATACATTTTATTTTTTTTAAAGTGAACCTTAGCCGACCTTCAATGACTTTTTTACACCATCCACACCCGCGACATTATTTTTTATAACACTTTCAGAGTGATATGACGACGGATGGGTCCCGGTTAGGTCCAGGCGGAAACAAAGACCGCAACGCCAGGTTCCGCCTTCAGATTGGTTCCGCCCGGAAGACGGCCATTAATACGACCCAGACGGCCTAAATACATTTTATTTTTTGAAAAGTGAACCTTAGCCGACCTTCAATGACTTTTTTACACCATCCACACCCGCGACATTATTTTTTATAACAATTTCAGAGTGATATGACGACGGATGGGTCCCGGTTAGGTCCAGGCGGAAACAAAGACCGCAACGCCAGGTTCCGCCTTCAGATTGGTTCCGCCCGGAAGACGGCCATTAATACGACCCAGACGGCCTAAATACATTTTATTTTTTAAAAAGTGAACCTTAGCCGACCTTCAATGACTTTTTTACACCATCCACACCCGCGACATTATTTTTTTATAACAATTTCAGAGTGATATGACGACGGATGGGTCCCGGTTAGGTCCAGGCGGAAACAAAGACCGCAACGCCAGGTTCCGCCTTCAGATTGGTTCCGCCCGGAAGACGGCCATTAATACGACCCAGACGGCCTAAATACATTTTATTTTTTGAAAAGTGAACCTTAGCCGACCTTCAATGACTTTTTTACACCATCCACACCCGCGACATTATTTTTTATAACAATTTCAGAGTGATATGACGACGGATGGGTCCCGGTTAGGTCCAGGCGGAAACAAAGACCGCAACGCCAGGTTCCGCCTTCAGATTGGTTCCGCCCGGAAGACGGCCATTAATACGACCCAGACGGCCTAAATACATTTTATTTTTTGAAAAGTGAACCTTAGCCGACCTTCAATGACTTTTTTACACCATCCACACCCGCGACATTATTTTTTATAACAATTTCAGAGTGATATGACGACGGATGGGTCCCGGTTAGGTCCAGGCGGAAACAAAGACCGCAACGCCAGGTTCCGCCTTCAGATTGGTTCCGCCCGGAAGACGGCCATTAATACGACCCAGACGGCCTAAATACATTTTATTTTTTGAAAAGTGAACCTTAGCCGACCTTCAATGACTTTTTTACACCATCCACACCCGCGACATTATTTTTTATAACAATTTCAGAGTGATATGACGACGGATGGGTCCCGGTTAGGTCCAGGCGGAAACAAAGACCGCAACGCCAGGTTCCGCCTTCAGATTGGTTCCGCCCGGAAGACGGCCATTAATACGACCCAGACGGCCTAAATACATTTTATTTTTTTGAAAAGTGAACCTTAGCCGACCTTCAATGACTTTTTTACACCATCCACACCCGCGACATTATTTTTTATAACAATTTCAGAGTGATATGACGACGGATGGGTCCCGGTTAGGTCCAGGCGGAAACAAAGACCGCAACGCCAGGTTCCGCCTTCAGATTGGTTCCGCCCGGAAGACGGCCATTAATACGACCCAGATGGCCTAAATACATTTTATTTTTTGAAAAGTGAACCTTAGCCGACCTTCAATGACTTTTTTACACCATCCACACCCGCGACATTATTTTTTATAACAATTTCAGAGTGATATGACGACGGATGGGTCCCGGTTAGGTCCAGGCGGAAACAAAGACCGCAACGCCAGGTTCCGCCTTCAGATTGGTTACGCCCGGAAGACGGCCATTAATACGACCCAGATGGCCTAAATACATTTTATTTTTTGAAAAGTGAACCTTAGCCGACCTTCAATGACTTTTTTACACCATCCACACCCGCGACATTATTTTTTATAACAATTTCAGAGTGATATGACGACGGATGGGTCCCGGTTAGGTCCAGGCGGAAACAAAGACCGCAACGCCAGGTTCCGCCTTCAGATTGGTTCCGCCCGGAAAACGGCCATTAATACGACCCAGACGGCCTAAATACATTTTATTTTTTGAAAAGCGAACCTTAGCCGACCTTCAATGACTTTTTTACACCATCCACACCCGCGACATTATTTTTTATAACAATTTCAGAGTGATATGACGACGGATGGGTCCCGGTTAGGTCCAGGCGGAAACAAAGACCGCAACGCCAGGTTCCGCCTTCAGATTGGTTCCGCCCGGAAAACGGCCATTAATACGACCCAGACGGCCTAAATACATTTTATTTTTTGAAAAGCGAACCTTAGCCGACCTTCAATGACTTTTTTTCAAACCATCTACACCCGCGACATTATTTTTTATAAGGTCCCGGTCAGATCCGGGTGGAAACGAAGACCGCAGCGCCAGGTTCCGCCTCCAGATTGGTTCCTCCCAAAAGACGGCCGTTATTACGACCCATACGGCCGTTTTTTACAGCGGTTCCAGCATCCGCCTCGCAGAACTTATTTGGAGGTGACACGAGGACACCAAAGATCCCACTTTTGTGGTCAACCTCACCCACACTCGAACATAGGCCGCTGTCACGCCAAATTTCTTCCCCCTACAAAAACCTTCCCCTTATTTACTTCCGGGGTCATTTTCTCAAACGTAATTTCCTTTTACTTACGTCATTGACAGCGATCGATAGAATCCAAATCTCCTGAAAATGGTGGTCACTGAATGACATTTGTCTTTATCTTTCCCAGGGGACTTATGTCAAACACCAGCAGGCTTCGAAAAATTCCAGGCGGAGTGTTAGGGAAAATTTCAGGCGGAGTGTTAGGGCCGCTGCTGGGAACTTCTGTCTTCGTGGTAACGTGCAAAAAATATTAATTAATATATAATTCTGTTAAATGTCTGTACTTTGACTCAAGTTAATTTGTCCGATTAATACAGACGTTTTGTTTACGCTATATTATAAAAAATAAATAAATAAAACAAGTATCCTTCCAGCGACGGGCAGTCAAAGCCGAAGTGTTAGCAATCGCTGTCAATGACGTAAGAGGAAATGACGTAAATAAAAGGAAATGACGTAAGAAAAATGACCCCGGAAGTAAATGGGGGAAGGTATTTGTAGGGGGAAGAAATTTGGCGTGACACCGCCATTATGGGGACGAACAGCAGGTGCGCCACAGTGCCCCCCAGTGGCATTTTTGGAGCAGCGCATGCCCAGCTTTGTTTGATTTATTGAAATTTATAGGTAGATTGCACAGTACAGTACATATTCCGTACAATTGACCACTAAATGGTAACACCCCAATACGTTTTTCAACTTCTTTAAGTCGGGGTCCACGTTAATCAATTCAACAGAGCATGGGCTTTGCGCCTCAATTTTTTCATCCTCAGGCATATTTTATGCCTGAAAACTTATCTCTAAGGCGTCCCCGCAATCCTACTCGTTCCAGGAGCATTGACATTGACAGCCTTTATACAAATTTTGACATGGACGAGGGTTTTCAGGCTGTCAAAAATGTATTTTACAGGTACATGGACGTCAGCAGGCCCGAAAGGGAGCTCTTGCAGCTCTTCCAAATGAATTTGAGGAGAAATGACCTTGAATTTGATGCTCATTTCTACCTCCAGATGAAGGGCACTTCATCAATGGGTTGAAAGTAATTGTTACTTATCATTTTCAATTATTTCACCTTTAAATGTTTTCTTAAGCCTTAACAAATAAGTACATGTCTTCAACTCCTCACTGAGCTTGTTCCACCATTTAACTCCTAAAACTGAAATACATTTGTATTTAATATTAGTTCTTGCTTTACCTATTTCAAAAATCAATATCCCCGTAAATTATAGTTTTCTCCTCTTAATTGAAATTAGCTAAGAATACAAGCTGGAAGGCTGTTCTTTACTCGAAACATAATTTCCATTGTTTTTAAAAACACTATCTGAAAATTTTAACGCATTATAACTTATAAATAATGGATTGGTATGTTCATAGTAGCACACTTTGTGTATTATTCGAATGACCCTTTTTTGGAGTTAAATTATTGGGTCTATGTTTGTTCTATAAACATTTCCCCAAACTTCAACACAATATGTTAAATATGGAAAAATAAAAGAATAATATAGCATATGCAGACATTTCTTATTCAGCATGTGTTTTACTTTATAAAGAATGGCAATGGATTTGGATATTGTTCCCTTTATATATTCAATATGCGGTTTCCAACATAATTTATGATCAATTATTATTCCCAAGAATTTAGTTTCATATACTCTATCAATTTCCACTTGATTTAATTTTAATTTTGCTTCACAATTTGTTCTTGCACCACTAAACACCATAAATTTAGTTTTCTTATCATTTAATGATAACTTATTGATATCAAGCCATTTTTTTAGCTGAATCAACTCAACCTCTATTACCCTTAACACTTCCTTCAAGTCTTCTCCTGAACAATATACATTTGTATCATCTGCAAACATCATACATTTATTAGATACTGAACAAATATCATTTAAATATATTATAAATAACTTAGGTCCCAATACCAAGCCTTGTGGAACCCCACAAGTTACTCTTCTTGGCTGTGATTTAGTCTTATTAATTTCCACATATTGAGATCTATTACTTAAATAACTACTTAACCACTGTTGTGAAACACCTCTTATGCCATAATTTTCCAATTTTTGCAGAAGTAAGGAATGATGGATTGTGTCAAAAGCTTTACATAAGTCAATAAATACTCCAACAATGTGTTGCTTTTTTTCTATTGCTGTAGCTACGTTTTCTACAAAGTGCATCACCGCTAGGGATGTAGATGGATTACTCCTGAAGCCATACTGATCATCATTCAGTAGCTCATGTTTGTTTGTCAATGAACTTATCAAGTCTATTTACAAATCATTTCTCAAGAATTTTTGCACATTGAGGTAGTAGAGACACGGGTCTATAATTTGAGACCATATGTTTATCACCATTTTTATAAATCGGAATGACTTTAGCAATTTTCATTTTGTCAGGAAAAGTTCCAGATGATAAAGATTTATTACATATGTGAGTAAACGGCTTCAGGACACAATCCATCACTTCTTTAACAAGTGACATATCCACGTTGTTACTATCGACAGATTTTTAGTTTTTAAACGTTCTTATCACTTCTAAAACATCGCTTTCACAAACTCGGCCAAGAAACATTGAATTTAATGTCAGATACACTCTTTAACTTTTTCTCATCATTCATATTAGAAATAATATTTTTTGCCAAATTTGGGCCAACATTCACAAAAAACTTATTGAATTCCTCAGCTATTTCTTCTATATTTTCAATAATTGAGTTGTCATCTTTTACCAGATAAGCTGTAAAATGCTTTTTGCTAGATTTTTTTAATCATAGTATTAAGCACATTCCAGGTTTCAATGATATTATTTTTATGTTTATGCAGCAATTGTTCATAATAGTTTTTTTGTTGCAGCCTCCGATACATGTCAATCTGTTTTTATACTTTTTATATTTGTCCTCATTTTCCTTTGTTTGATGCTTAATAGATTTCTTCTAAAGCCTTTTTTTTTTTACAGGCTTTTACTAAACCCTTTGTTATCCATGGTTTCTCCCTCCTTTTAGCATTTTGCTTATATTCTCTCACTGGACAATGACGGTCATAAAGTGTCAGAAATATATCCAGGAATGTATCGTATGCTTCATTAGTATCCTCCACAAAAACATTTTGCCAATCCTGATTTAAAAGATCAGCCTTGAATGCCTTAACTGCTTCTGGTGATTTTATTCTAACAAAGTTATTTATTTGTCTTTTTGTTTGTAAGTTTTGCTCCCTGTTCATTTGGATCACTGTAAAGACAGGCAAGTGATCACTTACATCAGTCACCAAGAGTCCACTTTTTCTATTCCCATCAAATACATTTATAAAAATATTGTCAATCAGTGTTAAGCTGTCCTTTGTTATTCTGCTAGGTTTTACAATTAGTGGAAAGAAACTCAAGCTAAACATAAGATGAACAAAATCAGTGGTTTTCATGTGATCATCAATCAATGTTGAAGTCACCACAAATCAAGATCACCTTATCATTATGTCTTTCATATAACTCAAAAATGTTCTTATTAAATTGATCAATGCATGATCCTGGAGTTCTATAAATACAAATAATTAATATGTTTTTGGATCTTTCAACACTTATTTCAATAGTTACACATTCCATCAGATTGTCAATAGCAGTTGTCATGTCAGCAATCAGCCTACATTTGAGAGAGGACATCACAAACAATACAACACCTCCTCCCCTTTTGTTCATCCTGTTTTGCCAAAACATTTCATATCCCTCTAATCCATCCACTAATTCCTTACTATCACTCAACCAAGTCTCTGAAATTGCTATTATGGTAAACCTTTGCTGTATTTGTTTAGGATACTCTTTAATTTTGGAAAAGTTACTGTAAAGATTCCTGCTGTTGAAATGAATCACAGAAAAGCCTTCCATTTTAACATTTGAATGAAACTGTTCTTCAGTATAATACTCACAGTCCACATTAGAGTCCTGATAGAAGTGAATATCTGGGTCAATGTTCTTTTCTAACTCATAGCATTTATGATCATGAAAGCGAAAGACTTGAATTTTGTGCAGCTCATTTGTTCTTCCATCATGTTGGTTGTCCACACTGTTTCTCTGCACACAGTACACATTGTACACTGTACATTGTCCACACCGTTTCTCTGCACACAGTACACATTGTACACTGTACATTGTCCACACTGTTTCTCTGCACACAGTACACAGCCAACAAGGAACATTTCCCCACAATTCCACTTGTTTATCATCATCATCTTTTTCATTGATATTGTTCAAGTTTCTTCAAGTCTCTGACCACTAATACCCTTGCTTGTTCTGGTGGACCATTCAATCTGATCATTACTTTACAGTTCCTTGTCCACGTGTCCTGGATTCGCTTTCCCTTTTCCAATATCCTGGCGTGTCTTGCAATTTCTGCGTTTCTCTTTGTGAGGTGCTCATTTACATACACTCCAGTACCTTTCAAATTTTTTCCCAGCTTAAGCATTTCAATTTGATGTTTTCTACTCACAAAACGGATGATGATGTTGGATCTGTTGTTTTGTTTCAGTGGAATGGTGTGGCATGCAGCTATACTTGAACTGCATACAGGAATATTGAAGAAGTTGCTGACTTGCTGCTCAAGCGTGTGCAGTTCACCTCTTGGTGCACCTCCTCCCTCCTTGTCACCTGCTGTGGTCCTTGCATAGGAGCGGTGGCTTGTCTCAAGCCCAGAAATCACTAGGTCATCCATCCTCCAGTACTGCTCTAGATCGTCCACTCTTCTTTCAAGCTCTTCAATCTTCTTGTCTTTGTCTTTGATTATTGCCTTCAGCTGCTTAATTTCATCAATTAAGTCCAGAAGGCTCGTTTGCTGTTTTGCTACTTTGCTGAGTTCCTCTGACATGAAATTCAGAGACTTGTTCACCTCTTCCATTTCTTCTGACAAATTCTTAGTCGCCATTCTTTAGTGAGGAAAAGTACTTTTAGAATCCAGTTGATCTTTCAGAATACTTTCTGATTTCAGGCAATCCAGTATTGATGGCTTGTCAGTGCATTGAAGCACATGTCATCAAAAAGTCTCCAACACGTCCAAAATCACAAGAATGATCCGGCAGTTCAATGTTTATCTACCTTATAAACATGAAGATGTTGCTCTGCTGGATGGATGTCAACTTATTTTCAAGATTTTTCATGAATTGTTGGAGTTGTGACCCAGTGCATCTAGCCGGCAGCCATCTTGAATCATATATCAGTCAATGATGTATGGACATAGCTCCTAGTCACAAGTGTCTCCAAGATTGTGCATAGTCAAGATTGATTTCAGTG
This sequence comes from Nerophis lumbriciformis, assembly GCF_033978685.3. Classification (NCBI taxonomy): domain Eukaryota; kingdom Metazoa; phylum Chordata; class Actinopteri; order Syngnathiformes; family Syngnathidae; genus Nerophis; species Nerophis lumbriciformis. Next base: position 24,921 of record NC_084577.2, read on the forward strand.
CCAGAAGGCTGATTGATATTGCTGTGATGTCATCATCTAAACACTTGTATCGTGACAGTACATATGGAAGTAAATGTGGTGTGAGTGTGTATGTGTGTGAATATGTACAGTAAATATGAATGTGTGTAAAGGAAGGGCCTTTGTAACTGAATCATATTCGAATATAAATTAGTAAGGACTTACCTCATTATAATATTACATGATTGTGTACGTTTTTATTGAAAATTGTTTACATACACCATTAAGAAAAAATATTTTTTTATATCATCACTTTTTTACGGTAAAATTTGGCGACTGACCTACCACTATTGTCATCGTTAATATAGTTCAAGTAGATTTTGAAGTATTTATTTACATTTTAATACATTGTATATTACATGTATATTATTAGATATTACAAAACTTACTCATGCACGGGTTCACCGTGCGTGACTGCTCGCTGATTCGAGAAAGCTAAGTATCGTTCTGTGTGCTTTTAATTGTTCTGCAGCTTTCTTTACTACTTCCTAAACATATTTAGTAGTACTATTTAACTTGCAAATCACCCGATCTCTGTCTCACCGGAGCTAGCTAGCTGCTAAGCTAACGAAGCTAGGGCGGAGAAAGGCGGCGCCGGTCGTCGGTCGGAAGGAAGCGACTCCCGCACACCGTGACCACGACTTCTCAGAAGACAGCAGGAACTTCACTCGGTGACAGAAAACTCAGTGAGTATGACTTCCTGCGCTTCGTGCACCTTACTCATGGATAGGTTGGCTCTGCTAGAGGGCCGTGTCCGCCAGTTAGACTTTAGATGTTGCGGACACATCTGCTAGCGTTAGCTGTAGCGAGCTAACTAGCCCAGCTTGTAGTAGTCCTAAGCGACCTACAAGCTACGGTGTACCGGTTGAGACGCATAATAGATTTAGCTCTTTAGCTAGTCCTACACCCCAGTCTACCGGGCACCACACCTTAGTCATAGGAGACTCCATCACCCGAAACATAAAGCTTAGCAAACCAGCCACAATTAAGTGTATTCCCGGGGACAGAGCACCTGACATTGAAGCTAATCTTAGGGAGCTAACTCGCAACAGGCCTAGTAAACACGTACGACAGGCTAATCGCACCACTAGTTATGTGAATATAGTTGTACACGTTGGCTACAATGACACTAGAATGAGACAGTCAGAGATTACAAAGAGAAACATAGCCAGGACTTGTGATCTCGCTAGAAAGATGTCCAGGCATCGAGTAATTGTCTCTGGCCCCCTGCCTGCGAGAGGCAATGATGAGAGATATAGCAGATTGGTCTCGCTTAACAAGTGGCTGGCTAGCTTCTGTAGACAACAGGGACTAACGTTTATTGATAATTGGCCCTCTTTCTGGGGCAAACAAGGCTTGCTGATGAGAGACGGCCTTCACCCTAACCAGGAAGGCGCCATCATCTTGGCTAAAAACAGACTACTGTTTAAGTCACACTTGACTAACTACACTAGAGCAAGCCCGGTCACAGGCAATTAGAGCCTGCTAGTCCGGGTGAGGAGATTTAATAACATGGCAAATTCTTGCATCCAGCACACCTTACAATAGTGGTAATAAAAGATGCAACCTATGCTTTAAAGAGAAACGGTTTATTATTTACCGTCCAGACCTGTCATCCCTCAACAAGCGCAGCGAAATTGTAACAGCATGCCGCCACAGACGGAAACACCTCCTAGGTAAGGATAATCCCTGTACACATAGCAATTCTCTTAGAATAATACACAACTCACAATGTTTTTTCTGTTGTGAATGTGTCAGAGGTAGATGTGCATTCTACTGAGGTGGCAAATCATGATGCGTTCAGTTTATCGCAGCATCAAGCAAACAATCTGAAAATTCCCGTCATATCAATTTCTAGATATGGTCAAAACTATTTAAAGTGCACTACGTATAATAAACGCAACATTATTAATATTGCTACTACGGATAATTTCAACAAAAACTCGTCAAAACAGCCCAATACTTATAATATGGGCTTTTTAAACATAAGATCATTGTCTCCCAAAACGTTTAGTTTATGAGGTCATTAGAGACAACAATCTTAACGTCATTGGTCTTAGCGAAACCTGGCTCAAACCAGACGATTTTTTTGCGCTAAATGAGGCATCTCCTCCTAACTATACGAATGCACATATTGCCCGTCCCCTCAAAAGGGGTGGGGGGGGGGGGGGTGTCGCACTAATATACAACGAAAACTTTAACCTTACCCCTAACCTAAATAAATACAAATCGTTTGAGGTGCTTACTATGAGGTCTGTCGCACCGCTGCCTCTCGACCTGGCTGTTATCTACCGCCCCCCAGGGCCCTACTCAGACTTTATCAATGAATTCTCAGAGTTCATTGCTGATCTAGTGACGCACGCCGACAATATAATTATAACGGGGGACTTTGACATCCATATGAATACCCCATCGGACCCTCAGTGCGTGCCGCTCCAGACTATAATTGATAGCTGTGGTCTTACACAAATAATAAATTAACCTACGCATCGCAACGGTAATACGATAGATCTAGTGCTGGTCAGGGGTGTCACCACCTCCAAAGTTATGGTACTCCCGTATACTAAAGTAATGTCCGATCATTACCTAATAAAATTCGAAGATCTGACTCATTGTCAACAAGCTAATAATAATAACTGCTATAGCAGCCGCAACATTAATGCTGCCACAACGATGACTCTTGCTGACCTACTGCCTTCGGTAATGGCACCATTCCCAAATTATGTCGGCTCTATTGATAACCTCACTAACAACTTTGACAATGCCCTGCGCGAAACCATTGATAGTATAGCACCGCTAAAACAAAAAAGGGCCCCTAAAAGGCGCACCCCATGGTTTACAGAAGAAACCAGAGCTCTTAAATTATCATGTAGAAAGTTGGAACGCAAATGGCGCGCGACTAAGCTTGAGATTTTCCATCAAGCATGGAGTGATAGTTTTATATCGTATAAACGCATGCTTACCTTAGCTAAAGCTAAATATTACTCAAATCTCATCCGCCTCAACAAAAACGACCCAAAATTTTTGTTTAGTACAGTAATAATACCTGAGATTTATATAGTGCTTTTTCTAAGTACCCAAAGTCGCATCGCTAACCCAACAAGGGACTCCTCAATAGCTCCACCCACTCGGCAGATGACTTTATGAATTTCTTTAATAAGAAAATTGAACCCATTAGAAAGGAGATTAAAGACAACGCATCCCAGCTACAACTGGGTTCTATTAACACAGATACAACTATCTACGACGGATACTGCAATACAAAATACTCTTTTTGATGAAATAACATTAGAGGAACTATTACAGCGTGTAAGTGGGATACAACAAACATGTTTACTTGACCCACTTCCTGGGAAACTTATCAAGGAGCTTTTTGTATTATTAGGTCCATCAGTGCTAAATATTATAAACTTATCACTTTCCTCTGGCACTGTTCCCCTAGCATTTAAGAAAGCGGTTATTCATCCTCTGCTCAAAAGACCTAACCTAAATCCTGACCTCATGGTAAACTACCGACCGGTGTCCCACCTTCCCTTCATTTCAAAAATCCTCGAAAAAATTGTCGCACAGCAGCTAAATGAACAATTAGTGTCTAACAATATCTGTGAACCTTTTCAATCTGGTTTCAGGGCAAATCACTCTACGGAGACCGCCCTCGCAAAAATGACTAATGATCTACTGCTAACGATGGATGTCATCTATGTTGCTGCTTCTTGATCTTAGCGCTGCTTTCGATACCATCGATCATATTTTATTACAACGTATCAAAACACGTATTGGTATGTCAGACTTAGCCTTGTCGTGGTTTAACTCTTATCTTACTGACAGGATGCAATGCGTCTCCCATAATAATGTGACCTCGGACTATGTTAAGGTAACGTGCAGAGTTCCTCAGGGTTCGGTTCTTGGCCCTGCACTCCTTAGCATGTACATGCTGCCGCTAGGCGACATCATACGCAAATACGGTGTTAGCTTTCATTGTTATGCTGATGACACCCAACTCTACATGCCCCTAAAGCTGACCAACACGCCGGATTGTAGTCAGCTGGAGGCGTGTCTTAATGAAATTAAACAATGGATGTCCGCTAACTTCTTGCAACTCAACGCTAAGAAAACGGAAATGCTGATTATCGGTCCTGCTAAACACCGACATTTATTTAATAATACCACCTTAACATTTGACAACCAAACAATTAGACAAGGCGACTCAGTAAAGAATCTGGATATTATCTTCGACCCAACTCTCTCCTTTGAGTCACACATTAAGAGTGTTACTAAAACCGCCTTCTTTCATCTCCGTAATATAGCTCAAATTTGTTCTATTTTATCCACTAGGGACGCTGAGATCAATATTCATGCGTTCGTTACGTCTCGTCTCCTGTAACGTATTATTTTCAGGTCTCCCTATTTCTAGCATTAAAAGATTACAATTGGTACAAAATGTGGCTGCTAGACTTTTGACAAGAATAAGAAAGTTTGATCATATTACGCCTATACTGGCTCACCTGCACTGGCTTCCTGTGCACTTAAGATGCAACTTTAAGGTTTTACTACTTACGTATAAAATACTACACGGTCTAGCTCCGTCCTATCTTGTCGATTGTATTGTACCATATGTCCCGGCAAGAAATCTGCGTTCAAAGAACTCCGGCTTATTAGTGATTCCCAGAGCCCAAACAAAGTATGCGGGCTATAGAGCGTTTTCTATTGGGGCTCCAGTACTATGGATTGTTCTAGCAGTAACAATTAGAGATGCTACCTCAGTAGAAGCATTTAAGTCCCATCTTAAAACTCATTTGTATACTCTAGCCTTTAAATAGACCCCCTTTTAGACCAGTTGATCTGCCGTTTCTTTTCTGCTCCGCCCTCCTCTCCTTTGGTGACCACAGATGACGCGCTAGCTGTCCAAAGTTGGGACCCAGGGTGGACCACTCATCTGTGCATCAGTTAGGTCAGCAGCACAGAGATGTCTGTCTCCACTCAAGATGATCTCTTGCTGGCCCCACTATGGACTGGACTCTCACACTATTAACTAGATCCACTATGGACTGGACACTCACAATTTTATGCTAGATCCACTCGACTTCCATTGCAACCTTGCTGCTGCTCTCTTGGCCAGGTCTCCCTTGGAAAAGAGATCTTTGATCTCAATGGGATTTTATCTAGTTAAATAAAGGCTAATAATAAACATTATCCTCCGAGGTTTCTCATTGTCATCCCATTGGGTTGAGTTTTGTTCTTGCCCTGATGTGGGATCTGAGCCCAGGATGTCGTTGTGGCGTGTGCAGCCCTTTGAGACACTCATGATTTAGGGCTATATAATGAACTTTGATTGATTGATTATGAATAATGTAATGAACGAATAACATTGTGTGAGAGTTGGTTATTGTTGTTGCAGTGCATGGTGTAAGAATGATAAATTAGTAACACGAATGAATCAATAAATACATAGATAACAGTGTGTAAGAGTTGTATAGTGTTATTGCGGTGCATGGTGTAGTAATGATAACACATGAATGAATGAACACATGAATGAAAGAATATATAATGTGTGACGAGACAGCGGGAGAAGAAGACTGCAGAGAGGCGATGATGTCGTTAGCTGTCAGCGTGTTTATTGACAGCTCAGTATGTGAGTGCAGTGTGTGATTAGCTTAAAAGAGATGTAGTGTGACTATGTGCAAGTATTATCTGAGCGTGGTCACCAGAGGGTGTTGAGTGTGCGTGTTGAGATCGAGGCAGAAAAGCAGGCTCGGACATCAGAGGGCAGGCGGATGGTCAAGGACAGGAGCGAGGTCTTAGTCCAGGAAGGCAAGGGGGAATCCAAAGGGGGTCCAGGTAGACGAGATACACAGCTCGACGACGAGGAAGCTGGAGGACGACACAACACGAGAGACGGTGAACACGACGGGAAGGGAACACAGGGAGAGAGAGAAGGCTGGAGATGTGTTGGCTTACTGTACTGGGTAGGAGAAGCTACGTTCTGGCACCCGCTGGCTTATGAAGGCTGGTCGCTCATCACGAGCAGGTGTGTTGATTGCAGATCTCTTGCGGAGGCACGCCCGCAGCCGAGAGGGAACCCCCGTTGGTGTGCCCCATGGTACGCTCAAAAGTGTGCACAGCAGGAGGAGAGGCAGCAGGAGTGTGACCCATTGTGTAAGAGTTGTGTAATGTTGTAGCGGTGCATGGTGTAAGAATGATAAACCAATATTGACCTTGTAAGGGGGGGGGAGGAGGGGGGCAATAGACCTTGTAGATGACCAAACCCCCCAATTTTGACCTTGTAGATGACAAAAACTATGAGGACACAAATTAAATACAACATTGACCTTGTATTGTAGATGACCAGACACCCCCCCCCCCCCACATAAAATAGACCTTGTATTGTAGATGACCAAACCCCCCCCCAAAATTGACCTTGTATTGTAGATGACCAGACCCCCCCCAAAATTGACCTTGTAGAGGGGGACCCCCCAATAGAGACCTTGTAGATGACAAAAACCATGAGGACACAAATACAATATTGACCTTTTTTTGTAGATGACCAGACCCCCCCAAAATTGACCTTGTATTGTAGATGACCAAACCCCCCCCCAAAATTGACCTTGTATTGTAGATGACCAGACCCCCCCCAAAATTGACCTTGTAGAGGGGGACCCCCCCAATAGAGACCTTGTAGATGACAAACCATGAGGAGACAAATTAAATACAATATTGACCTTATTTTGTAGCTGACCAGACGCCCCCAAAATTGACCTTGTATTGAAGATTACCAGACCCCCCCCCAAAAAAAATTAACCTTGTATTGTAGATGACCTGACCTCCCCCAAAATTGACCTTGTATTGTAGATGACCAGACCCCCCAATTTTGACCTTGTAGATGACAAAAACCATGAGGACAAATTAAATACAATATTGACCTGGTATTGTAGATGACCAGACACCCCCCCCAAAAATTTTTTTTACCTTGTATTGTAGATGACCAAACCCCCCCCAAAATTGACCTTGTATTGTAGATGACCAGACCCCCCAAAATTGACCTTGTAGAGGGGGACCCCCCAATTGAGACCTTGTAGATGACAAAAACCATGAGGACACAAATAAATACAATATTGACCTTATTTTGTAGATGACCAGAGCCCCCCAAAATGAACCTTGTATTGTAGATGACCAGACCCCCCCCCAATAGACACCTTGTAGATGACAAACCATGAGACAAATTAAATACAATATTGACCTTATTTTGTAGATGACCAGACGCCCCCAAAATTGGCCTTTGTTTGGCCTCCCAAACAGCCAAACAAAGGCCTCCCAAACAAAGACCTCCCAGCCGGCCAAACAAACACACAAAAGGCCTCCCAGCCGGCCAAACAAACACACAAAAGGCCTCCCAGCCGGCCAAACAAACAAACCAAGGCCAAAACAGACGGCCAAACAAACAAACCAAGGCCAAAACAGACGGCCAAACAAACAAACCAAGGCCTCCCAGTCGGCCAAACAAACAAACCAAGGCCTCCCAGTCGGCCAAACAAACAAACCAAGGCCTCCCAGTCGGCCAAACAAACAAACCAAGGCCTCCCAGTCGGCCAAACAAACAAACCAAGGCCTCCCAGTCGGCCAAACAAACAAACCAAGGCCTCCCAGTCGGCCAAACAAACAAACCAAGGCCTCCCAGTCGGCCAAACAAACAAACCAAGGCCTCCCAGTCGGCCAAACAAACAAACCAAGGCCTCCCAGTCGGCCAAACAAACAAACCAAGGCCTCCCAGTCGGCCAAACAAACAAACCAAGGCCTCCCAGTCGGCCAAACAAACAAACCAAGGCCTCCCAGTCGGCCAAACAAACCAAGGCCTCCCAGTCGGCCAAACAAACCAAGGCCTCCCAGTCGGCCAAACAAACCAAGGCCTCCCAGTCGGCCAAACAAACCAAGGCCTCCCAGTCGGCCAAACAAACAAACCAAAGCCTCCCAGTCGGCCAAACAAACAAACCAAAGCCTCCCAGTCGGCCAAACAAACAAACCAAAGCCTCCCAGCCCGCCAAACAAACAAAGGCTTCCCAGCCGGCCAAACAAAGGCTTCCCAGCCGGCCAAAAAAAGGCCTCCCAGCCAGCCAAAGAAAAGTCTCCCAGCCAGCCAAAGAAAAGTCTCCCAGCCAGCCAAAGAAAAGTCTCCCAGTCGGCCAAACACAAAAAAGGCCAAAACAGACAGCCGGCGAAACACAAAAAAGGCCAAACACAAAAAAGGCCAAAACAGACGGCCAAACAAACACAAAAAAGGCCTCCCAGCTGGTCAAACAAACAAAGGCCTCCCAGCCAGCCAAAGAAAAGTCTCCCAGTCGGCCAAACACAAAAAAGGCCAAAACAGACAGCCGGCGAAACACAAAAAAGGCCAAACACAAAAAAGGCCAAAACAGACGGCCAAACAAACACAAAAAAGGCCTCCCAGCTGGTCAAACAAACAAAGGCCTCCCAGCCAGCCAAAGAAAAGTCTCCCAGCCAGCCAAAGAAAAGTCTCCCAGTCGGCCAAACACAAAAAAGGCCAAAACAGACGGCCGGCCAAACACAAAAAAGGCCTCCCAGTCGGCCAAACAAACAAACAAAGGCCTCCCAGTCGGCCAAACAAACCAAGGCCTCCCAGTCGGCCAAACAAACAAACCAAGGCCTCCCAGTCGGCCAAACAAACAAACCAAGGCCTCCCAGTCGGCCAAACAAACAAACCAAGGCCTCCCAGTCGGCCAAACAAACAAACCAAGTCCTCCCAGTCGGCCAAACAAACAAACCAAGGCCTCCCAGTCGGCCAAACAAACAAACCAAGGCCTCCCAGTCGGCCAAACAAACAAACCAAGGCCTCCCAGTCGGCCAAACAAACAAACCAAGGCCTCCCAGTCGGCCAAACAAACAAACCAAGGCCTCCCAGTCGGCCAAACAAACAAACCAAGGCCTCCCAGTCGGCCAAACAAACCAAGGCCTCCCAGTCGGCCAAACAAACAAACCAAAGCCTCCCAGTCAGCCAAACAAACAAACCAAAGCCTCCCAGTCGGCCAAAACAAACAAACCAAAGCCTCCCAGTCGGCCAAACAAACAAACCAAAGCCTCCCAGCCGGCCAAACAAACCAAGGCTTCCCAGCCCGCCAAACAAACAAACCAAGGCTTCCCAGCCGGCCAAACAAACAAACCAAGGCTTCCCAGCCCGCCAAACAAACAAACCAAGGCTTCCCAGCCCGCCAAACAAACAAAGGCTTCCCAGCCGGCCAAACAAACAAAGGCTTCCCAGCCGATCAAACAAACAAAGGCCTCCCAGCCAGCCAAAGAAAAGTCTCCCAGCCAGCCAAAGAAAAGTCTCCCAGCCAGCCAAAGAAAAGTCTCCCAGTCGGCCAAACACAAAAAAGGCCAAAACAGACGGCCGGCCAAACACAAAAAAGGCCAAAACAGACAGCCGGCCAAACACAAAAAAGGCCAAACACAAAAAAGGCCTCCCAGCCAGCCAAAGAAAAGTCTCCCAGCCAGCCAAAGAAAAGTCTCCCAGTCGGCCAAACACAAAAAAGGCCAAAACAGACGGCCGGCCAAACACAAAAAAGGCCAAAACAGACGGCCGGCCAAACAAACCAAGGCCTCCCAGTCGGCCAAACAAACAAACCAAGACCTCCCAGTCGGCCAAACAAACAAACCAAGGCCTCCCAGTCGGCCAAACGAACAAACCAAGGCCTCCCAGTCGGCCAAACGAACAAACCAAGGCTTCCCAGTCGGCCAAACAAACAAACCAAGGCCTCCCAGTCGGCCAAACAAACAAACCAAGGCCTCCCAGTCGGCCAAACAAACCAAAGCCTCCCAGTCGGCCAAACAAACCAAAGCCTCCCAGTCGGCCAAACAAACCAAAGCCTCCCAGTCGGCCAAACAAACCAAAGCCTCCCAGTCGGCTAAACAAACAAACCAAGGCCTCCCAGTCGGCTAAACAAACACAAAAAAGGCCTCCCAGTCGGCTAAACAAACACAAAAAAGGCCTCCCAGTCGGCCAAACAAACAAACCAAGGCCTCCCAGTCGGCCAAACAAACCAAGGCCTCCCAGTCGGCCAAACAAACAAACCAAGGCCTCCCAGTCGGCCAAACAAACCAAGGCCTCCCAGTCGGCCAAACAAACAAACCAAGGCCTCCCAGTCGGCCAAACAAACCAAGGCCTCCCAGTCGGCCAAACAAACCAAGGCCTCCCAGTCGGCCAAACAAACCAAGGCCTCCCAGTCGGCCAAACAAACCAAAGCCTCCCAGTCGGCCAAACAAACAAACCAAAGCCTCCCAGTCGGCCAAACAAACAAACCAAAGCCTCCCAGTCGGCCAAACAAACAAACCAAAGCCTCCCAGTCGGCCAAACAAACAGACCAAGGCTTCCCAGCCGGCCAAACCAAGGCTTCCCAGCCGGCCAAACAAACAAACATACAAAGGCCTCCCAGCCGGCCAAACAAACAATACTTGAATTTCAGTGCAAATTCAAGTATTTCTATATACACACACAAACATTTTTTAATTTAGTGCAAATTCAAGTATTTCTCTATCAATACACAAATACATACATATATACACACACTCTTGAATTTGCACTGTAATTCAAGAATTTCTAGATATACAAGACACACACACACACACACACACACACACACACACACACACACACACACACACACACACACACACACACACACACACACACACACACACACACACACACACACACACACACACACACACACACACACACACACACACACACACACACACACACACACACACACACACACACACACACACACACACACACACACACACACACACACACACACACACACACACACACATATATATATATATATATAAAAGAAATGTATATATAGAAATACTTATATTTGCACTGAAATTTAAGAATTTCTATATATATAACAAATGTATATATAGAAATACTTGAATTTGCACTGAAATTCAAGAATGAATATATATAACAAATGTATATATAGAAATACCTGAATTTGCACTGAAATTCAAGAATGAATATATATATATATAACAAATGTATATATATATATATATATAGAAATACCTGAATTTGCACTGAAATTCAAGAATGAATATATATAACAAATGTATATATATATAGAAATACCTGAATTTGCACTGAAATTCAAGAATGAATATATATATAACAAATGTATATATAGAAATACCTGAATTTGCACTGAAATTCAAGAATGAATATATATATATAACAAATGTATATATAGAAATACCTGAATTTGCACTGAAATTCAAGAATGAATATATATATAACAAATGTATATATAGAAATACCTGAATTTGCACTGAAATTCAAGAATGAATATATATATAACAAATGTATATATAGAAATACCTGAATTTGCACTGAAATTCAAGAATGAATATATATATAACAAATGTATATATAGAAATATCTGAATTTGCACTGAAATTCAAGAATGAATATATATATGATATATATAGAAATATCTGAATTTGCACTGAAATTCAAGAATGAATATATATATGATATATATAGAAATATCTGAATTTGCACTGAAATTCAAGAATGAATATATAGAACTATCTGAATTTGCACTGAAATTCAAGAATGAATATATATATATATATGATATATATAGAAATATCTGAATTTGCACTGAAATTCAAGAATGAATACATATATATGATATATATAGAAATATCTGAATTTGCACTGAAATTCAAGAATGAATATATATATACATATATATGATATATATAGAAATACCTGAATTTGCACTGAAATTCAAGAATATATGTATGATATATATAGAAATACCTGAATTTGCACTGAAATTCAAGAATGAATATATATATATATGATATATATAGAAATACCTGAATTTGCACTGAAATTCAAGAATGAATATATATATATGATATATATAGAAATACCTGAATTTGCACTGATATTCAAGAATGAATATATATATATATATATATATAGAAATACCTGAATTTGCACTGATATTCAAGAATGAATATATATATATAGAAATACCTGAATTTGCACTGATATTCAAGAATGAATATATATAGAAATACCTGAATTTGCACTGATATTCAAGAATATATACACACACACACGCTAAGGCTCATAGAAAAGACGGAACACTTCCTAAGAAGGATGCGGTGGAAAGCACATTTTTTCCTGCACCCTGAAACAAAAGGAACGCAAAAGAAAACTTACGGATTCAAATCTACCAAGAACCCACCCACAGTTGAGGAACTAAAGGATTTTGAGAACGACATGCTCAAAATGATACAATCAGTCAAATTCAAGCCAGTCCGCAACCCACTCCTCACCAAGCTGAAAAATGACAAGGAGCGCATCAAGAAAGTAAACAACCTCATCATAGCTGCCGATAAAACCACAAACTTCTACAGAATGGACATACCAGAACAAAACACCTTACTGGACAGAAGCATCACCAAATCATACAAAAAAGCATAACCCAACACTTTACAGAACATCCACCTGGAAAATAAAAGGATCGCGGCTGAACTGGACATTGAGGACAGGGTGGACGCCACAGCCAACAAGGAAGCCTTCATCACATTGAAGGACCACAAACCCAACTTCGCAAATAACCCAACATGCAGACTAATAAACCCAACTAAATCTGAAATAGGAAAAATCAGCAAAATAATCCTGGACAGAGTCAACACAAAAATCAAGGACAAAACACCACTCAACCAATGGAGAAATACAGCAGCAGTAATCAAATGGTTCAACAACATCCAAGACAAACAGCACAACTTTATCTCCTTCGATATCGAAGAATTTTACCCTTCCATCACGCAAGACCTACTGACTCAAGCACTAGACTTCGCCTCAATCACAGGCAACGAAAGAAACATCATCCACGCAAAAAACTCCATACTCATCCACAACAGTACACCATGGCAAAAAAAGAACAATTCAACATTTGACGTCACTATGGGAAGTTTTGACGGAGCAGAAACATGTGAACTCGTTGGGAGTTTCCTCCTCTCCCAGCTCGCTAGCCTCAACCTGAACCTTGGTATTTACCGTGATGACGGACTGGCAGTGTGTCGCGCCTCGCTAAGGAGCAGCGAGAATACCAAGAAGCGCATATGCCAAATTTTCAAAGAGAACGGCCTACGGATCACGATTGAAGCCAACAAGCACACAGTCACCTTCCTCGACGTCACTTTCAACCTGAGAAATAACAGCTACCAACCATTCACGAAATCCAACACAACACTCCAATATGTGCACCATGACAGCAACCACCCACCCACCACCACGAAAAGAATACCTACCGGAATTAATAAAAGGCTATCGATGCTGTCATCTAGCAAAGCTGAATTTGACCAAGCAACCCCCCGTACCAAAAAGCCCTTGATGAAAGCGGATACAATTTCACCCTCACCTATGAACCCACGCCAGGAAACCAACCAAAAAAGAACAGAAAACGAAACATCATCTGGTACAACCCCCCATACAGCAAAAACGTTTCAACTAAAATTGGCCACAAATTCCTCAATCTGATTGACAAACACTTCCCCAAAGGCAACACCCTAAGAAAAGTATTCAACAAGAACAACATTAAATTGAGCTACAGCTGTATGAACAATATACGACAAATTATCTCAAACCACAACAAAACAATTGCAAATGAGCCGTCGGCCCCCGGACAGAGCGACCCCAAAACCAACAAAGGCTGCAACTGCCGCAAGAAACCTGATTGCCCTCTCAACGGGGGGTGCTTACAAACATCAGTTGTTTACCAATCTAAGGTAACACGCAAGGACATTAACACATCAGACACATATGTAGGATTAACCGAGGGAGAATTCAAAACCAGATGGAACAATCACAAGGCTTCTTTCAGGAACAAAAACCTGCGAAATACCACAGAACTCAGCAAACACATTTGGGACCTCAAAGACAATAATGTTGAATATTCAATAACATGGCAAATTCTTGCATCCAGCACACCTTACAATAGTGGTAATAAAAGATGCAACCTATGCTTTAAAGAGAAACGGTTTATTATTTACCGTCCAGACCTGTCATCCCTCAACAAGCGCAGCGAAATTGTAACAGCATGCCGCCACAGACGGAAACACCTCCTAGGTAACACATGAGCCAATCACCACGCCCCTACGCCAGCCTGTACCCACCCACTCTGTGCCCTATATAAACCATGGTATGTGAATGCTCCCATTAAAATCTCCTGATTGAGGGAACCCCTCATGAAACAGGCCTGTAGAGATGAAGTAGTCTTGTGATTTTTTTTCCCACACACACATACAAAAGAAATGTATGTATATAGAAATACTTGAATCTGCACTGATATTCAAGAATTTCTATATATAACATATATATATATATATCGAAATACCTGAATCTGCACTGATATTCAAGAATTTCTATATATATATATATATATATATATATATATATATATATGAAATGTATACATAGAAATACCTGAATTTGTACTGAAATTCAAGTATTTCTTATGTGTACATCTACACACGAGAGGGGCGGCATGGCGTAGTGGGTAGAGCAACCGTGCCAGAAACCTGAGGGTTGCAGGTTCGCTCCCCGCCTCTTACCATCCAAAAATCGCTGCCGTTGTGTCCTTGGGCGGGACACTTCACCCTTTGCCCCCGGTGCCACTCACACCGGTGAATTGAATGACAGGTGGTGGTCGGAGGGGCCGTTGGCGCAAATTGCAGCCACGCTTCCGTCAGTCTACCCCAGGGCAGCTGTGGCTATGAAAGTAGCTTACCACCACCAGGTGTGAACGAATGATGGGTTCTACATGTAAAGCGACTTTGGGTACTTAGAAAAGCGCTATATAAATCCCAGTTATTATTACATACACACATAACACTTTAATTTCAGTGCTTCTCCCGGAACAACCATTCTCCCGAATTTCCATCCGGCTCTGAGTGAGGACAGCCTGTCGTCACGTCCGCTTTTTGTGCAGGCCTCGTCACGTTATAACATCTACGGCTTTTGGAGCTCAGTGCACCAACTGCACACACAAGAAGGAGACTATTATATATGTCTCTGTTATCCATAGGTTTATCTATAACCCATAAAGTAGGCAGGCACGGAGATATTTCTCAGCGTGTGTTTATTCCAGCCGGCACGTTAATACACTGACACAACATCCAGATTCCCATCATGCATTGCTTCAAAAGTCACCAAGTAGTGATGTCCAAACAAAGACTGACAATAGAACGAGGATGGACAATTAAACCCTAAACTCACTCCTTTCCCGCAAATTAAATTTCACCTATGCTACTTCAAAGGCTGTGCTACTGGCTGCAAAGCATTGCACTTTAAAATACAACAATGAGTAGAGGAGTGTTGTGTATGTATATATATGTAAATTATATTAATTATTATATGTATAAGGAATACTTGAATTTGCATTGAAATTCAAGTATCTTTTGTGTATATATATATATAAATAAAATAAATACTTGAAGTTCAGTGCAAATTCAAGTATTTCTTATATATAATAAAATAAATACTTGAATTTCAGTGCAAATTCAAGTATTTCTTATATATACATACATATACACATACACACTCTACTCATTGTTGTATTTGAAAGTGCAATGCTTTGCAGCCAGTAGCACAGCCTTTGAAGGAGCATAGGTGAAATTTAATTTGCGGGAAAGGAGTGAGTTCAGGGTTGAATTGTCCATCCTCATTCTATTCACTGTCAGTCTTCGTTTGGACATCACTACTTGCCGTACTTTTGAAGCAATGCATGATGGGAATCTGGATGTTGTGTCAGTGTGTTAACGTGCCGGCTGGAATAAACACACGCTGAGAAATAGCTCCGTGCCTTCCTACTTTATGGGTTATAGATAAACCTATGGATAACAGAGACATATATAATAGTCTCCTTCTTGTGTGTGCAGTTGGTGCACTGAGCTCCAAAAGCCGTAGATGTTATAACGTGACTGGGCCGGCACAAAAAGCGGACATGACGACACCTACAACATATTAAATAAAAACATAGAAAAAACTAGCAGCAGCGGTAAAGTTTAGATCCATGAAGGAAAGAAGTGAATGAATGTTTATAACTGAATACATTCACATATGCATACACATTTGTTTTCTTTTTTTCTTAATGAAGTAACGTTTATGACAACCTTTATCCAAAACACAATATAGAAGAGATATACCATAATTCATAAGTTTTTTTTTTGTTTGTTTTTTTAAAAGGCTTACAAAAAAGTCGGACCCCAAAAATTTACTGCGGGACCCCATTTTGAAAATTCCTAGCGCAAACACTGCTGTCAGAGGAGAAAACTGCTGTATTTAAATAAATATTTATAAAGCAAGTTCGAGTATTGGCAAATTTTCACCTAGTCCCGGCCTTGGCACGCATATACGTGTCCTCTTTTTGGGATTTCACAATATGGTCAGCCTAATTAAAGCAGCTAAGCACAAGATAGAAGCAACCCTTGACTAACACCCTCCCCCTTACACCTCCACGGATCCTAAATAACCAAATGTTAATCAAACGGATTTCTAATGTATATAATTGTTGTTCTTATGCTATCTGAACTCACTATGTTCTCCTCATCCCACCCCCCGGATTGTAAATCATTCAATGTATATACTCTGATTAACTTGTGCGATGACTGTATTATGATGATAGTACATATATATTTGTGCCATGAATTGATTACGTGGACCCCGACTTAAACAAGTTGAAAAACTTATCCGGGTGTTACCATTTAGTGGTCAATTGTACGGAATATGTACTTATCTGTACAATCTACTAATAACAGTTTCAATCAATAGAAAGCACACGATAGAAAGCATCAACACATACAGTAGAAAGCAAGCGAAAAAGACCAAAGTATTAGTCACTGTGAATAAAAAAAACGTATTTTCAATCAATCATCAATAGAAAGCACATGATAGAAAGCATCAACACAAACAGTAGAAAGCAAGTGAAAAAGACCAAAGTATAACTCACTGTGAACAAAACCCGTCCGATCCACATCCGTCACAAAAGAATAATGATGAAGCGCCGAAGGAGGAACTCGGGTGGAACTAAATAGAACTAATTAAACGAGCAACAGGTGTGCTCACAGCTGTAGACACGGAGCAGATAGTAAAAGTGCCGTAAAAGACAGAGAGCAAACAGGAAACAGTAACAAAACAAGAGCACCAGGACAGGAAGTGATTTCAAACACAGTAAAAGCAAATATAACCAAAGTGTCAGTAGCACTTCTGACACACATATATATATATATATATATATACATATATTAGACCGAGACGTTATTTTGCGGCCCTCACCTTAATAGGAAAGTGTAATGTTAGTGCGAGTTTTACATGAATGGCGCTTGACAGCGTTGTGTGCGGAGCTGAAGGAATCTACCAATCACGGTGTGGTATATGGCTCTCGAGGGCCGGACAATGACGTCACTTGCGTGATGCAAACAGAGAAACGTTCTAAATAAAGTATTCTATTTAAGTTACTTTGAATTTACAACCCCCTGGCGCTGCTTTGTACTGTTTTTGTATTTACTTTGATTATTATTTTCAACTGTTTGTTAATGTTGAAATTTATAAATAAAGGTTTATATAAAAAAAGGTTTTAAATAAAGTGGTCCTCGTGTAAAACTGGAGCCTCCGTGTTTGTTATTGTAACCGAGGGTTTATAAATGTCGCCTATACTGTATGAAAACTACAAAATAACAAACACGGAGGCTCTAGTTTTACACGAGGACCACTTTATTTCCTTTCTTTCAAAAACCTCCGCTTCACCCAACGTGTCACCCTTTCCGCTCTTAGGGCCTTCAAAATAAGAGCTCAAGGCATATACTGTATAACAGCTTATAACAGGAATTTAACATCACAAAGAGGCAAGCCCGTAAAAATAAGTTACATACCTCCCCTCCTACAAAAGCAAACGTCCTTGTTTCAACACAGCAACAGGATAAGTGCAAAAACAACACAGGCAGTTAAAACAAAAAACATAAACCTTTCCCCCCAAATAAACAGAGCCTCACACACACACAACAACAACAACAACAACAACAACAACAAAAATGTAACCGAGGGTTTATGTATGTCGCCTATACTGTATAAAAGTACAAAATAATGTAACCTATTTTTATGGGCTTGCCTCTTTGTAATGTTAAGTTCCTGTTGTAAGTACCATTTACCATTTAAGCTGTTATACAGTATATGCCTTGAGCTCTTATTTTGAAGGCCCTAAGAGTGGAAGTGGTGACACGTTGAGTGGAGCGGAGGTTTTAAAAGGAAGGATATAAATTGGTCCTCGTGTAAAAGTGGAGCCTCCGTGTTTGTTATTTTGTACTTTTATACAGTATAGGCGACATATATAAAAACCTCCGCTCCACTCAACGTGTCACCACTTCCGCTCTTAGGGCCTTCAAAATAAGGGCTCAATGCATATACTGTATAACAGCTTATAACAGGAACTTCCATCCATCCATCCATTTCCTACCGCTTGTCCCTTTTGGGGTCGCTGGAGCCTATCTCAGCTGCATTCGGGCGAAAGGCGGGATACACCCTGGACAAGTCGTCATCTCATCGCAGGTAGAACAGGAACTTAACATCACAAAATGAAAGAGGCTCCGCCCCCTTCCTTCTTTCTTTGTGGACACGCCTACTTTGGTCATGTTCACTTTCATAACGTGTCTTCATGAAGAATGACAGACGTTTATCTTCATCTCAGGACAAAAGTAAACACTCCAAAAGTGTACTTCTCCAAAACACACAAAAAGTACTTGATCATTTCTTCCTTTACTAGTACTTGACAAAGTCGCTTGGAAGTAGGAGTACATCAACACAAGTACCTTGCTAAAATTAACACTCTTTATTAAATTGCAGTATATTCACGTATTTGTTACGTAACATTCAAGTACAAAATGTAAATCAAACATACATTTAGTTATAACATTCTCTTTTTATTACATAATATCAACATTTATTTACATTCAGATATTTAATGATCACACATTCTGTTATTTATTACATTTATTGTTATTTATTCTTTGAAATTAAGCATTCATTCATGTATTCTCAACATGCATATATAAGTATTACATTGTTTTTATTGTACACAGTAGTCATTTTCTACCTTTAAGTACTTATTACTATGATTACTGTTAATAAGTGAAGGGAAAGCAGGTGCCTTGCCCAAGGACACATCGGCAGTGACTCAGATGGCAGAAGCGGGGATCGAACCTGGAACCCTCGAGTTGCTCCACCACCCGAGCCACGCTTTTACTTTCCCCATTAGCATATTATTACTACTATTATTACTAGTATTACCATTAAAATGTGTTTTTTCTTCAATCTTCATCTTGGGAGTTCTTGTCCTGCAGTGAAAATGCAAAGAAAAAGCAACAACAAAAATCCACCTTGTTTGTTATTTGTCAACGAAAGCAAAGAAAAAAAGTTATTTTTGCTGGTGTAAGAATAAAATGAAGACGTTTTATAAAATGTGTTTTCATTAAAAACAGTTAGAAACGTATTTTATTTTGGTGACAACAGACTGGACAACTTTGGTTCTGTTAGAACAAACATATAAAAATAGAAGACGGACATTCTTTACAGTATTTCTTTTTCTACAGTGACATGAAAGTAAACGATGTAACAACGTGGACTGGAGTACTACCAAAGTACAGTAGTACTACTAAAGAGAAACAAGTGGACTGCTATGTATGTATATATATATATATATATATATATATATATATATATATATATATATATATACATATATATATATATATATATACACATATATATATATATATATATATATATATATATATATATATATACATATATATATATATACATATACATATATATATATATATACATATATATACATATATATATATATATATATATATATATATATATATATATATATATATATATATATATATATATATATATATATTAGTCACAGATGACCATGCTAATTTACGCTCTTGTGTCAGACACTTATTTCAATTTGATGTTTATTTTTTTATTTAATTTATTTTAAATGTTTTAAATTTTGTAATGGTACTTTAATTATTATTAAGTTTATTATTATTTTTTTTTAAATTTAAATCGTTTTGTCATCCTGTTTTAGTCAAATATTAGTAATAACTTTTCAGTTTTAATGAGTGTTGTAATTATACAATGCACATATTTAATGATAATTTTCACATTTGAACTTGATGTTTTGTTGATACGGTACATTCATGTTTGTTGACAACGCCTAGCATGGCTGTACAAGCCAATTCTTGAGTGACAGTCCCTGTTGCACTTAGTGCAAACATGTGTAGAGACTTCCTCCCGCTCCTGCTGTGCGATGGTATTTGCAGTACGTTTCCTCCTGTCTCTCTTCTCCTCTGCGAGCTGGCCTCTCCTCAAATCAGCCTCTGCGATACCCCGTCTCACCGCTTGATGCCAGACATTTCGGTTTTCCGCCTGTATCTCCCAGCTGTCTAGAGGAATATTACACGCCTTCAGATCTCTCTTGCATGCGTCCTTGAACCGGAGGAAGGGACGGCCAACACGTCTGGAACCAGCAGCCAGTTGTCCATACATAATGTCCTTGGGCAGCCGTCCGTCCTCCATCCGCCGAACATGTCCCAGCCATCGAAGACAGCGCTGGCTAAGAAGAGAGTTCATGCTATGGATATTAGCACGCTGAAGAATGACACTGTGTGGAATATAGTCCTGCCAACCAATACCAAGGATACGTTTGATGCACCGCATGTGGAAAGCGTTTAGTCGACGCTCTTGTCTCATGTAACCCTAACCCTAACCCTAACCCTAACCCTAACCCTAACCCTAACCCAAAATATTGGTTTTACTCACTATGACAGTATACTGTCACTTTTAATCAGACAGTTATTTAAACATAACTCCTAAACCACACATGCAAAATGGCTAATAATGCCTGGAGAAATGTATCTTTGTGACTTTTACTGGAAAAAAAATATTTTGTAAGGTTTGTAAAGACACAAATTAGGTTGTTTTATTCAATATTTTTGTGTAACTGTCATAATAAATGTAAAAGTTATATAAACATAACTCCAAAACCAAACATGCAATCCGTCTAAAAATGCCTGTAATATTGAATCTATGTGAGTTTTACTAGAATCAGGTATTTTGTTAAGGTTTACAAACACAAAAATTAGGTTTTACTCACTATGACAGTATACGGTCACATTCAATCTGACAGTTATTTAAACATAACTCCTAAACCACACATGCAAAATGACTAATAATGCCTGGAGAAATGTATCGTTGTAAGTTTTACTGGGAAAAAAAATAGTTTGTAAGGTTTGTAAAGACACAAGTTAGTTTTTTTTACTCAATATGGCAGTATAACTTTCGTACTAATTATGAAAGTTAAATAAACATAACTCCAAAACCAAACTTGCAATCCGTCTAAAAATGCCTGTAATATTAAATCTATGCGAGTTTTACCCGAATCAGGTATTTTGGTAAGGTTTACAAATACAAAAATTGGGTTTTACTCATAATGACAGTATAACTGCCATCTACAAAATAACAGTTATTAAAACATAACTCCTAAACCAAATATGCTAAATGGCTAATAATGCCTGGAGAAATGAATCTTTGTGAGTTTTACTGGAAAAAAAATATTTTGTAAGGTTTGTAAAGACACAAGTTTTTTTTTTTTTACTCAAAATGACAGCATAACTGTCGTACTAAATATGAAAGTTAAATAAACATAACTCCAATACCAAACTTGCAATCCGTCTAAAATAGCCTGTAATATTGAATCTATGTGAGTTTTACCAGAATCAGATATTTTGGTAAGGTTTACAAATACAAAACTTTGGTTTTACTCATAATGACAGTATAACTGCAAAATGGCTAATAATGCCTGGAAAAATGTATCTCTGTAAGTTTTACTAGAAAAAAAATATTTTGTAAGGTTTGTAAAGACAAAAGTTATTTTTTTTACTCAATCTGATGCTATAACTGTCATACTAAATATGAAAGTTATATAAACATAATTTCAAAACCAAACTCCTAAACCAAACTTGCAATTAGTCTTAAACTGCCTGTAATATTGAATCAATGTGAGTTTTACCAGAATAAGGTATTTTGGTAATGTTTACAAATACAAAACCTGGGTTTTACTCATAATGACAGTATAACTGCAACATTTGATATAACAGTTATTTAAACATAACTCCTAAACCAAACATGCAAAATGGCTAATAATGCCTGGAGAAATGTATCTTTGTGAGTTTTACTGGGAAAAAAATATTTTTTAAGGTTTATAAAGACACAAGTTACTTTTTTTTACTCAATATGACAGAATAACTGTCATACTAAATTCGAAAGTTATATAAACATAACTCCAAAACCAAACATGCATTATGTCTAAAAATGCCTGTAATATTGTATCAATGTGAGTTTTACTAGAAACAGTTGTTTTTGTAAGGTTTGCAAATACAAAATATTAGCTTCACTCACTATGACAGTATACTGTCACATTCAATCTGACAGTAATTTAAACATAACTCATAAACGACACATGCAAAATGGCTAATAAACCTGGAGAAATGTATCTTTGTTAGTTTTACTAGAGTAATGATCTTTTGTAAGGTTTGCAAAGACACAAGTTCGTTTTTTTTTTTACTCAATATGATGAAATGCCTGTATCATTGTATCCATGTGAGTTTTTACTAGGAGGAGTTCAAGTACCTAGGAGTCTTGTTCACGAGTGAGGGAAGAGTGGATCATGAGATCCACAGGTGCGGCGTCTTCAGTAATGAGGACGCTATATCGATCCGTTGTGGTGAAGAAGGAGCTGAGCCAGAATTAAAAGCTCTACATTTACCGGTCGATCTACATTCCCATCCTGCACCCATGGTCATTGTTATGACCAAAAAGACAAGATCACGGGTACAAGCGGTCAAATTGAGTTTCCTCCGCCGGGTGGCGGGTCTCTCCCTTAGAGATAGGATAAGAAGCTCTGTCATCCGGGAGGAACTCAGAGTAAAGCGTTGCTTCTCCACATTGAGAGGAGCCAGATGAGGTGGTTCGGGCATCTGCTCAGGATGCCACCCGAACGCCTCCCGAGGGAGGTGTTTAGGGCAAGTCTGACCGGCAGGAGGCCACGGGGAAGACCCAGGACACATTGGGAAGATTATGTCTCCCGGCTGGCCTGGGAACGCCTCAGGATCCCCCGAGAAGAGCTGGACGAAGTGGCTTGGGAGAGGGAAGTCTGGGATTCTCTGCTTAGGCTGCTGCCCCCGCAACCCGACCTCGGATAAGCGGAAGAAAATGGATGGATTTAGTATGACAGTTATACTGTCATATTGAGTTAAAAAAACTAACTTGTGTCTTTACAAACCTTACAAAATATATTTTTTCTAGTAAAATTAAAAAAAGATACACATACCCAGGCTTTATTAACCGTTTTGCATTTGTTGTTTAGGAGTTATGTTTAAATAACTGTCATAGTGAGTAAAATCAAATTTTTGTATTTGCAAACCTTACAAAAACTGATTCTCGTAAAACTCACATGGATACAATATTACAGGAATTTTTAGACATAACACATGTTTGGTTTTGGAGTTATGTTTATATAACTTTCATATTTAGTATGACAGTTACTGTCATATTGAGTAAAAAAAACTAACTTGTGTCGTACAAACATTAAAAAATACTTTTTTTCCAGTAAAACTCAGACATTTCCCCAGGTATTATTAGCCATTGTGAATGTGTGGTTTAGGAGTTATGTTTAAATAAATGTCAAATTGAATGTGGCAGGTATACTGTCATGAGTAAAACCTAATTTTTGTAATTGTAAACCTTACCAAAATACCAGATTCTGGTAAAACTCAGATTCAATATTACATGCATTTTTAGACGGATTGCTTGTTTGGTTTTGAAGTTATGTTTTTACAACTTTCATATTTAGTATGACAGTTATACTGTCATATTGAGTAAAAAGAAACTAACTTGTGTCTTTGCAAACCTTACAAAAGATCATTATTCTGGTAAATACTTAGACTTTCTTTTTATTGTCATTCAAATTTGAACTTTACAGCACAGATAAGAACAAAATTTCGTTACATTAGTTAATGGTAGTGCAGGATAAAAAAGCATTAAGGTGCATATATAAATAAATAAATATAAATATATAAATATAAAATAAATAAATATACTTAAATACATATAAATAAATAAATAAAAAGATTACTGTGCAGATAAATATATTGCACTTTTTCCACATGCGCCCACGTTTATGGGTGTATGTTATATTGTTTTTTTTTATTCCAGCGAGTTAATCCATTTTGAGGGGAGTTGAGGGGATAATTTAATTATAATGCGTTCAAGAGTCTTACGGCCTGAGGGAAGAAGCTGTTACAGAAGCTGGAGGTTCTGCTTCGGAGGCTGCGGATTTAGTTAGCTGAGGTATATAATGTACAGTGTATTTTGTCAACAACTGTATGTGTGTAACGTATTTCTTGTGCTGAGCGATCATAAAACGGCTGCAAAAGATGCACTGGCTGAGGCTCGCCTCCTGCACCCCCGCCGTAGAATGCACGGCAACCCCTGACGGGAGTGTTATATCAACTAAAACCCACACTTAAACTTTCCACGTGCAAGATTGAATCTATTTAAAAAAGTTATTTCATAGGAAGCCAAAAAGTGCAAAAACAATCATGTTGGTGTTGGAGAAGTTGTGAATGACTGCAGGGCCACAACATTAGGTACACCTGCAGAATGCAGGTGTACCTAATTCACAACTCCTCCAACACGAACATTATTGTTTTTGCACTTTTTGGCTTCTTATTAAATAACTTTTGTAACCTATTTTTATGGGCTTTCCTCTTTGTGATGTTAAGTTCCTGTTATGCGCTGTTATACAGTATATGCCTTGAGCTCTTATTTTGAAGGCGCTAAGAGCGGAAGTGATGTCACGTTGCGGAGGTTTTTGAAAGAAGGTAAATAAAGTGGTCCTCGTGTAAACTGGAGCCTCCGTGTTTGTTATTTTGTAGTTTCATATAGTATAGGCGACATTTATAAACCCTCGGTTACACTTTTTTAAATAGATTCAATCTTGCACGTGGAAAGTTGAAGTGAGGGCTTTAGTTGATATAACACTCCCATCAGGGGGTTCATTAATCCAGCACAACAGCGGCGCATTTATAAGTAAAGGTAAGACCATAATAACGTTTTTTTATTAAATGTGCTTTTTTGTGTGCTACAGTTTGTATGTGTAAAGTTAAAGTTTAGTTAAAGTACCAATGATTGTCACACACACACTAGGTGTGGTGAAATTTGTCCTCTGCATTTGAGCAGTGGGCAGCAGCGGCGCCGCGCCCGGGAATCATTTTTGGTGATTTAACCCCCAATTCCAACCCTTGATGCTGAGTGCCAAGCAGGGAAGAATGCTGGTATGAGCTTTTAAACAAAACCCATTAACTGCTGCCAATCAAATGGTGAATAAGATACTCTTTAGGGTTCATATGTTTGTAAATCTGACTGTGATGAAGTCAGTGCCTCACCAGCCATCAACCTCACCGCACGTCACTGGTATTAAGTCTCTAAGGACCTGTCTGAGAGACAACCAAACTAACAGTTCTGAATAATTGAACACAAAAGTAGTAGTTCACCATTCAGACCTGTATACTCTGTAGCTTTCAATGTCTAGATCAGGCCTGGGCAATTATTTTGCCTCGGGGGGGCCAAATTTAGAGGAAAAAAATGTGACTGGGGGCTGGTATAACTATTTTTAGGAACACTAATACAAAACCTCACAATAATGTCTGCATGCTAAAAACGTTATGACAGACCGCCTAAAAAAACGGAATGGAATTTTTTACAATTTTTACTAAATGAGACACCCAGAATGTACATGAAAATAAAGAATGTGGGATTTACAATATTAACTATGAATGATAAAACACTGAATATTGACAACATATGAACGTCAAACTCCCACTCGTTCTCCGTTTTCTGTCTACACACCGTGTCTGTTTGTAAGTACTCCGTGATTGTGCGCTGCCGAACATGCTCGTCTGCCCGTAAACCAGCAATGACACGGCGACGGGGGCATGGTACCGAATATGATTCATTACTAATGAATCATTAGTATTGCGGTACTATACTAATATCAGTATACTGTACAACCCTAGTTCCTTCCCATGCTCCCATAAACAGATTATTAAAATGAGGTGCAAGGCATGCTCCCATTACTCTTACCTTTGCTGTAGATGAGCTAAATCTGAGAAAAGTGAGTTAAATGTAACAATCTGTCACATTCACGTCTTATGTTTCCTTAGTTTGTGTTTGTTTATTTCCTGTCAGCGCTCTTATTTTAGTTCCACTTCCTGCATGTCTTCCTGAGCGCTTGTTTCCCTCACCTGTCCCTGATTGGCAGCCTGGCACACCTGGTTGCAGTTGCCAATCAGGCTGCTATTTATGCTTGCCTCGCCCTTCTGTCAGGGCTCGAGGATTGTGATTATGTTACGGACTTTTAGCTGCATGCTGTGTGCGGCTCCTCCTATGTTTGAGGATTATAAAAGACTCTTGCCGGCCTCCTGCATCTTGGGGTCACAACTACCTCAGACATGCGAGTCCCTGACATAAAATATGAAAAAAGTGAGTTATATCTGAGAAACAGATCTGCTAGAAAAGTGTGACTGAACTTTTACATTCGGTACCCTATAGTTGCACTGTCTGTCTGTCCCAATAATTGGTCAGTTCGGAAATGTGTTCACTGTTCAGATTAAATGTTCCGATCAAACTTTTCCATGAATCAGACCAAAAGTTAAGCAGGTAAAGCTAAGTTTCACAGAATTTTTGTTTGTGTAAATTTAGTTCACTTTAATTGTCGCAAAGGTACATATTTGACGTGTTTTCTGGTGAACTAATGGCAGCAGTGCTAGCATTTATTGCTAGATATGGTTATGTATTGTAAAATGCGGGAATCCACAAATAGTTTGATCGGGGAAACAGAGAGCTGAAGCAAAACCAAAACTAATTAGGGTATTAAGTATTGGTTTGTCGCCTTTGTGCTTTACTAATTATGGAGGATTAATCTGTTTTAATATGTTGGATGTTTATGTACTATTTTACCTGAAACTGAATAGGCAGGTTATGTAACTAGAAGTTGTGTAAATGTGCCGTTTTTGATCCACTATCCATTTTTTTCTTTATCCTAAATCCCATTTTGGGTGGATGATTTACTCACTTCCAAACCACTCTGATCATTTAAATGCTTTTACTAAATGTTAGGATGGTAATGCTAAGTTTTAATGCATTTCAATTTGATTTAGATCATATTGGCAACACTAAATTGGCCCTGGTGTGTGAATGTGAGTGTGAATGTGTCATGTCTGTGTTGATCATGTTTTTGTTTGGCCATGTGCTGTTTGGTTTTGGACTCTTTTTAGTTCCTGCTTTTCACTCCCTTGTCTTGTTTCCATGGTTACCCATTAGTTTCACCTGTTCCACGTTTGGACTCATTGTGCACTCTTGTTTGTCACCATAGCAACCCATTAGTTTTCACCTGCCCTCACGACTCACGCACCTGTCTTTAATCATGTCAC
Source organism: Nerophis lumbriciformis (assembly GCF_033978685.3). Classification (NCBI taxonomy): domain Eukaryota; kingdom Metazoa; phylum Chordata; class Actinopteri; order Syngnathiformes; family Syngnathidae; genus Nerophis; species Nerophis lumbriciformis. The sequence continues at coordinate 52,599 of NC_084577.2, forward strand.
TATTATTTAAACCGATTGTTGCCAGGAAGTCTCCCTGGCGACATCATACCCCTGACACACACCTGACACTCTGCTTCATGCTCAGTTCACGCTGCTTTCTTCATAGTCCATGCCAAGTAAGTTTTTGTTTATTAATGCCACAGTTAGTGTTTTTGTTTCATTGTTCATAGTTTCTGCCTTTGTGCAAGTTTTGTGTTTATAGCCAAGTTTTGTACCTCCACTGTGAGCGCCTTTTGTTTGTTTCTTTTTTTGAGTGTTAAAAATAAATAATGTACTCCCCTTCACGCCACGTATGGTCCAAATCATTTACACCATGGGAGAACAAATCACGCCATAGTTCTAGTCATGACAGAATGTTGTCTGTCTATGTGTGTTGGCCCTGCAATGAGGTGGCGACTTGTCCAGGGTGTACCCCGCCTTCCGCCAGATTGTAGCTGAGGTAGGCTCCAGCGCCCCCCGCAACCCCGAAGGGAATAAGCGGTAGAAAATGGATGGATGGATGGACATTACAAATGCATAACCACAATCAATCCCATTTGCGCTCAAATTAGGGTTGTACAGTATACCGGTATTAGTATAGTACCGCGATACTAATGAATCATATTCGGTACTATACCACCTCTGAAAAGTACCAGTCATTTGCTTACTTACTAATAAAAGAGAAGTTGTCTAGTATGTTCACTATTTAATTTAAGGAAAAACATGCAATAACAAACATACTGTCAGGGCGTGGACTTTTATGCAGCTTACCGCGAGGATTGTTTTCCTAGTATGCAAACGGACTAGACCAGACATCGGTAGAAGGTAGGAACATGATTTAATTTTGACTATAAAAAGTACAATCAAAAGGCGCTCACAAGGCGGAGACACAAACTTGGCGCAGGGAACAAAACTAATACTTTTTTTTTCTACCAAGAAAAATAAACTATGAACATAAAACAAACAACACTTACTGTGACATGAGCATAGCAGCATAAACTATGAACAAGAACTATGGCGTGGGCAGAGCAAACAGAGTAAATCCAGAGTACCGTATTTTTTTGGACTATAAGTCGCAGTTTTTTTCATAGTTTGGCCGGGCTCCAGTGCGACTTATATGTTTTTTTTCCTTTTTTACTATGGATTTTCGGCAGGTGCGACTTATACTCCGGTGCGACTTATACTCCGAAAAATACGGTAATGTCGCCAGGCCGACTCACTGGCAAAACAGGCTTAAATAATAGTCTCTGATTAAAACAGGTGCGTGAGTCAAACACGTGAGACAGGTGAAACTAATCAGTCGTCATTGAAACTAAAACAAGGGAGCGCAAAAACAGGAACTATGGAGTCTTAAACCGAACAGAAAATAACCAAACAAAATCCAGACCACAGAACATGACACATACTTTTAATGTACCGTAAGATTTTTTGTAAAAATAAAGCCAAAAATTCTATTTTTTGTGGTCTCCTTTATTTAGAAAAGTACCAAAATGTATCGAAGTAATTTTGGTACTGGTACCGGTACCAAAATATTGGTATCGGGACGACACTAGCTCAAACTGGTAAAGGTCCAAAGGAAATAGGAAGAAGCAGAGCTTATTTGATCCTACCATTGTCCCCCTATAAGTATCTGAAAAGTCACAGTGCTACAATAGTTGTTTATACTTTGTCAGCACCACTATGCTTATGCTGTATTGCTTCATGAACGGATTAAACTTGCATTTTTACAACTTGAAAGTGCATTAATTGAGTTCTGTTTGAGTAGATGACTAATACTACAGTATGACTTGGCGAGTTTTACCAGGGCGTATGCCTTCCTCAAGACAGAAAATAATGTCACACAGCAATCCTGTTAGACATGTTATTTGCGATCCACTGTGTCCAGTAAGGTTTGTTATTCTTTGTAGAAGCCATTTCAATAGGTTGTTCTGACTTGCCACACCTCTGTTGTGTTACTAAGTCTGAGTACATCTGGCTACTGCTTCATATTGCTCCCTGTTTCTTTGACTTCAACTGCTGACTCTGGTAAAAATATTACTTGGCAATGTTTTTCTTTAGACTTCAATTTCACGTGCTAATTTAGTTGTGATCTGTGAGTTTATTATGTCTGTTGTAATATGTTCACTATAACTGAAACATAACCGCCTCTATTGTTTTTTCACAGGAATGTATTTTTTGTCCTGGAACTAAATTTCCAAGATTATTCTTCACCATGTCGAGGCAGCTAGCACAATATCACCCACAGGGGGCCTATTTGGCTCTGATGAGAGGTTTGAATGAGGTGGACCTTTGTGGCCCTCCTGTGCCCTCTAACCTGATTCTGACAGGAGACCATGCCTTTCCTTTGGTTATGAACAACCAAGGCCAAGTCTTGATGGCGGCCTCTCAGTATGGCTCCGGAAGGATTGTGGTCTTGGGTCATGAGGCCTACCTGACGACAGTCGCTGCTCTCGTAGAAAATGCACTGACCTGGCTGAGAGGAGACAGATCAGAGAACCTGTCAGTGGACGTCCACACAAGCGTTAAAGCAGTGGTTGATTATCTCAGCAGATCCAGTTTCCAAACCAGAGTTGTGGGGGCATTCCAAAAGAATACAAATGCCGGTGTGTATGTAACAGATGCCTACAGCCTTGGTACAGATGTAAAGGACCTGGTGGCTTTCCTGAAAAATGGTGGGGGAGTGTTGATCGGAGGGCAAGCGTGGAATTGGGCTGCAAATCACCCAAAGGAAAACACTCTGTTTCAGTTTGAAGGGAATAAACTTTCTGGTGTGGCCGGGATTTACTTTTCTGAACATCAGGGGGAGGCTGAATGTCTGCCTGTACACCCTCAGATTCCATCTTCCTGGATGGGCGTCGTGTAAGTACATTCTATTATTATTGTAGTGTAAGTTTGCAATTTTATCATGTCTGTTTGTGTGGGTGTGTCTGTTGGGTAACAGCCAGTGGTGTGACGTCAGGGCCAGTAAGGTCTTCTCTGCTGGCCTAACATAACCAGAAATCATGATCATAATTAAAGATAAAATAACTTTTTTATTTACTTTCCCTAAATATCTAAAAGTATTTATATTCTCTTCGTGTCATATCATACTTGTTCCAGTGCTGTTGTTTTTAGTTTTAGTTTGTATCCAATCAGAAATCAGCTAGCTTATGTTGCCATGCTGTACCAAATCTGTCAGAGGCCTTCAGAATCAACAATGCGGGCATCCGTGCTCTGTAAGTGAACGGGGACATACAGTTGATAGACAGTTGCGATAGCCAATCAGATCACGAATTGTCAGTAAGGCCTTCTAGATGGCCTCACGTTGAACGTGACATTTACGCGTCCTGTGATTAGATACTCATCGGGACCGTTAGCGGATGAATTTGAGATCACATAGAGTTGCGATAGCCAATCAGATCACAAGTTGTTGACAGTAGCCTATCCAAGTAGCCTGATGTTAACGAGACTGTGATTGGATACACACTTGTCACTCCAGAGTATCCAATCACAAGTTTCAATTTAGCAGGAAACAGGAAGTGTTGCGCTGTAACCAGACCAGGATAGCAGAGAAGGAGAACAAAACGGTGATTAGGTGGCAGATATATATTTGCAAGGCCATTTTCAAGAAGGATATTTAAAGAGAAACTACATCTTGTGAGACCATGTCGGCCAACCCCGGAAGCTTGCTCAGCTGCTCTGACGATTAAATGCTCGCCATTTCCACTCGAATAAGCCGACGACGAGGGGTACCACTGGCTTATACTGCGTCGAATAGGTCCGAGTAATTGTGAGTTCAAATATTCAATTTTTTCACTTTTAATATGTTTTTTGCAATTTTAATTTTGACAGTATGTTTTAGATATGTTTTAATTGCAAATGCGTTTTAATGGATTTTTAAATTCCGCCAGAAAATAACCCGTTTTGTACTGTTGATGTGGTTCAATGAACTGTTAGGGCGTAAATGTGTTTCTGAATAGTATTTCTCCAGCAATGGTCATGTGGTGACATAAATGATGGTATTTTGAAAGGTAATCTTTGAAGTCGGACATTAATGAAGGCCTTGGTGGGAAATGCACGGCCCACCACAATTCAGAAAGTTGAGGTTATGATTTGTAAGTTCATTAAGGAACATCATGTGGTTACATTTGCATATTTCAACACATCTGAAAAGGAGTAGAAGGAAACACATCTTACATTTAATGCTGCCGCTTCTCCAGGCTCCTCCCTCCCCCGCAACCCCGAAAGGGACAAGCGGTAGAAAATGAATGGATGGATGGAAGGTGTTAAAACAAATCTACTTAATATTGTAGAATCTGTCCTAATTTGCTATTTTTGTAGCTGGCGTTGCTGGCTTCAGATGCAACAAGTCTTTAAGAGTTGTGTTGTTTATGTCCTTGTCGTCGAGATTATGTCATCTTCGGTATTTGTCCAGTTCCTAAATGTCTTTAACAACAAGTATTTTGGTATCTTTCGGTCCTTTTTTAACTTGATGTAGATTTTACAGTTGGTGCTTTGAATTGTCTCCCGTTTCCTTAAGTCACTTGCTTTCTTGGCGATGTCAGCGTTGCGTTTGGTCAGAAGCTTATTTATGTAGATATTTATTCCCTTTCGTTTGACTCACTGCCTCAACAAGGGCACTCTGCTGCTCGCGAGTGTTACCATAGCTGAGTTATCGTGTAGAAACATGGGGAAACAACTACAAATGTGTGCTTCATTCACTAACAGTGTTACAAAAAAGATCAATTAGAATACTACTTTGTACATAGTGTTGGATATAGAGAACATACAAACCTTTATTTATTGAATCAAAATATTGAAATTCAACGACTTAGTGCATTTGCAAAGAGCTAAAATTATGTAACCTGCTACCCAACAACGTACAACAGTTCTTTTCAACAAAAGAGAACTATAACCTTAGAGGAAAATCAAATTTAAAACATTTGTATGCACGTATAACACTTAAGACCTTTAGCATCTTTGTATGTGGAATTAAATTGTGGAATAGATTAAGCAAAGAAATCAAACAAAACACTAATATAATTCAGTTTAAGAGACTGTTTACAAAGTACAAAGAAGAACAAATATACATAAATACTTTAAATCTTAAAAAAAAAGAGATAATCATTATTTATCAATCAAAGTTTACTTATATAGCCCTTGTGCAGCCCTTTTTCAAACGACATCCTTAGCTCAGATCCCACATCAGGGCAAGAAAAAACTCAACCTAATGGGAACAATGAGAAACCCTGGAAGGGACCGCAGATGTGGGGAGCCCCCCCTTAGGTGACCGGTGCAATGGATGCCGAGTGGATACAGTTAATAACGTGAGAGTCCAGTCCATAGTGAGGCCAGCAGTGGATGCTCTTGTATGTAGACACGTCAGCAGCGCAGAGATGTCATCGACTTCTGCATAGCTAGTGCATCCTCCATGCAAACTGATCTGTGGCCACCTGATAACCTCTCCACGCAGGAAAGGGGGGCAGAGCAGAAAGAGAGACGGCAGATCAACTGGTCTAAAAAGGGGCCTTTTTAAAGGCTAGGGTGCATAAATTAGTTCTAAGATGGGACTTAAAATACTTCTACTGAGTGAGCATCTCTGTTAACGGTAGCATTCCAGAGTACTGGAACTCGAATAGAAAACACTCTATAGCTATGCCGCAGATTTATGTATTTAATATTTGTTTACTTGCTTATGGTATAATTATTATTTTTTTAAATTAATTATTCATTGTTCTGTTAGCAGCTGGGGCAGTATTGCATTCTCTCTGCCGCACTGTTGTGACGAAACGAGAGCTGAGCCAGAAGGCAAAGCTCTCGGTCAACCGAGCCACCTACATTCCTACTCTCACCTATGGTCATGAAGTGTGGGTCATGACTGAAAGAATAAGATCTCGTATATAAGCGGTCAAAATGAGTTTCCTCAGAAGGGTGGCTGGTATCTCCCTTAGAGATAGGGTGAGAAGTTCAGTCACCCGAGAGAGACTCGGAGTAGAGCCGCTGCTCCTTCGCTTGGAAAGGAGCCAGCTTAGGTGGTTCGGGCATCTCGTGCGGATGCCTCACGAGCGTCTCCCAAGGGAGGTCCTCGTTGCACGTCCCACTGGGAGGAAACCCCGCGGCAGGCCAAGGACCAGATGGGGGGGATTACATCTCCTCTCTGGCCTGGGAATGCTTCGGAGTTCCCCAGGAGGAAGTTGCTAATGTTGCTCTGGAGAGGAAAGTCTGGGGGTCTCTGCTGGAGATGTTGTCCCCGCGACCCGATTCCGGATAAGCGGTTGAAGATGGATGGATGGATGGATGTTCTGTTACAGAGAACAAATGAAACGGCTGTGATATGAAAAGGGATGGGATTAAATACGCTCTGCTTCTTCCAACTCCTGATCAGACGAGCTGTAATTAAACAATTGGTAATCTGCTATGCATTACATTGTAGTTGTATGCATGATCGAAATAAACTGCACTGAACTAAACTTTGTTGTTTTTGTTGGTGAACTTTGTGATGGTGGCAGGTGTGGTGTTATTCCTGCTAGACATTGGAATGTATGTTTTGATGTTGTTGACATTCACATTCACCCTCTTAGATTGCAGAAAGTTGGACACCAGCATCTTGTCTGCCTCCTCTGCTTCATCATTAGGCATGTGTGATATCTGAAGGCCTATCATAATCACATTGTTCATGCGGACAGATTATTGTGCTGTCTGACACATATAAGATAAAATGTGATACTTCTCATTATTTTGCCTCTTTAAACATTCACTTTCTCTTGTAGTCTAATCACTTTTCCTTCCAGTCCATCCATTTGGTTACAGAGTGTTGCAGTATCCTTCCTCACTTCCTAATATTTTTTGGACAAGTATTTCATGTCCTCGCACTGTCTATCAAGCACAGCAAACACTTGGGTCTACCTGGCTCCCATATTATGTAGAATACTTATTACTTATTGGAGACTACATGATTCCGGACTCTCTTCCACATCCTCCTCTTCTGCATTTGTTGCAGTAGAAGCCTTTTTTCTTCCCATGTTGTTTGGGTTTGACGGCTTTGAAGCTTGGAGGTTAGAAGTAGTTAGCTTCTCTTTGCTAGAGATCGACAGCAGTCGTAACTCGTCTTTTTCGAGGAAAAACTACCAGGCAGTGTTCAAACCAGTGGCATCAGCAAACAGATATGGAATTATGGTCGACATCTGTGGTCCGGAAAAGAAAGGTACAAAAACCTTTAATCACTACATAGGTCTTTCAATTCCCATCCTTCCTCAAAGGAAATTACTTTTTTTTTTTTATATTACAGGCTGATTTTCATCTATCCAGAGATGTTTGAAATGGGATAAGGAAGTTGTCATTATATTTTGGGGTTAATACAAATAATTTATACCTCATTACGGATGTGTATTGCTGATCTTGTCATCCTCGTCTGGACCTGAGGGCGGGTGATGCATCGTTGAACAAAAGTTTCTTTATTGTCGAACAAGTGTCATTGTACAGGACTGTAGTACTTGGAGGAGGTTTAGCCAAAATGTGTCTCCCCTGCCTTGGAGAAGCCAAACCAGCAGTTTTATATTCCCCAATGGGGTCATCTTATATCTTTGAGTGTGTGCTACGCAAGTTGCATACATTCTGACCATGTAAGGCAATGTTAAAGTGTGTAGGTGTGCTTACACTTCAGTTGTAGGTCATAACTTAATTGTTGCCGTTTAAGTTAAACTTAAACATGTGGTCCCTTCCCACAGATGCGGCTGTCCATTTGCATACCAAGGGTGGATTTATGAGCCTTTATTTTGTGTGAACTGGTCTAGTCCAATGTTCCCTCTAATTTTTCATGTGTGTGAGCAAACGCACAAACTCCCTGAGCATTCAGTGGAGCACATGTGAGCAACATCAGACGTGCACACTGTGGCCACACCAGCGTCACACCTGTCCCAAACCTGACATCGTAACAATTTAAATGTTTTATTAAAATAATTTTCTGATATAAGTGATTTTACCCTCTTACAATGACAATAACAAAAAAACATGTTTTTCATGACCTATGTGCTAGTATTTTATGTCTGGCTGCGGGTCCTGCCTTTAAAAGAAATGTTACCCCTTTCAGAGATTACATTTAGTTCCTGTAACTTTCTGGCTGTAAAATACATCTTTTTATTAGCATTTTTGAAATCTAGTGACAATATTTCATGAATAATATCCTTAGATTAACATTCTTAATAAATGGCAGTAAAATAAGCACACATCTGATTGTGGAGTCAGAGTGTTACAACCTGGCATTTACACATTGTGTGGCGTTGGGTTTGTCCGACTTTTTGTGTGGCCATAAACGCAGCACTGGCTAAGTGCCATGAGTGCTTGTGTTGGTGCAGGTGAGAGAGCGAGCGGCTTCTGTTGAAACGACGAATGATAACGTTGGTTTAAGCCTGGTTTGTATGGCAGAAAATTACCAGTTTTTATAGATACAATTTTTTTTTACTCATGTTTTTGGTGTGGTTACAAACAGTTTTGTCCGTAAAGTGTCTCGACAGACGATAATTGAACTGTGTTGACAAAGATTGGTTTATTCATTGGGGCCACTCTTGTTGTCATCTGTCACTCACAGAGTTGCATTGCAAAATCATACAGAATAAATTGTAATGTGTTTATTTTGTTTAAAGTTCAGATGGGATTTTTGATTTCAATCAATCAATCAATGTTTATTTATATAGCACTAAATCACAAGTGTCTCAAAGGGCTGCACAAGCCACAACGACATCCTCGGTACAAAGCCCACATAAGGGCAAGGAAAAACTCACCCCAGTGGGACGTCGATGTGAATGACTATGAGAAACCTTGGAGAGGACCGCATATGTGGGTAAAACCCCCCCCTCTAGGGGTTGGGGTTTCCTGCGCGGCATTAAATTGCTGTGCGCAGAGGACGTGTGAGCGGTGCGCAATTGCGCAGGCGCGCACCTTAGAACGTTGGTCTAGTCCACATGTACGTAAACGTGATGGCCATACTTTATTACCTGCCCACAATGATATACCCCTATTTACTGAAAACCAGATTGTCCACTTTCTCCAAGAGGAATGTAAACATACACCATATGCAAACCTTGATATGTGGTAATATCAACAGACACCACATTACTTTACAATATGAGCTTCAACTTCTTTGTCTATATGTATTGTTATGGTCCCACCTCCACCCAAAGAGACAAAAACAGTAGAAGACTGACAAGAGGCGTCACTCTGTTCCTTTCATTCTGCTACAGAAAGCTCTATCAGTCATTGACAACTTTTTTTTTTAACTTTCAGGAAAAGTCAGAAAAGGGAGAAGGTACAAGTGATTACATTTTGGGGGTAATTCGAATCACTGTCTAGTTTCAGGAATTTTACTATTGGAAGTAGAGCCTGGTGGTGGTCTGTGCTCTCCGAGTGTTTTTGTAGTTTTATATAGTTTTGCAGTGTTAGTAGTTTCTTTCTTTTAATCTACCGCAAAACCACTTTTCATTCAACTGCAACAATGACAGTGAAGCTTTCTCTTCTATTCTTTTTAAATACAGTGTTGGTAAGGATTTTGAGGAAGACCTGGAGTTCTTGCTAAATGGGATATCCCAGTTTGACATCACTGGTAATGCGCTTGCTTCTGAGATTCTTGTTCATGGCCAGCTTGCCTTCCCTGTGGCAATGGCAGACGATGGACGGACATTTTTGGCCGCCTCCTATTATGGACTGGGGCGCGTCATTGTCGTGAGCCACCAAGGGTATCTGCAAAGAGAGGTAATTTTACATTAGAGACGGTATGCTAAGCAAATTACTTTGTGTTACTTTACATGTTATTGTGTGCTTTTTCACAGGCGTTTGCTCCATTTTGGAACAACGCAATTCACTGGTTGACCAATGACCGACATGGCACTATTGGTATCGAGAAACAAGACGTCTTTAAACATTTCAAGAAATCTGGCTTTAAGTGTGAGAAGACAGACTTCCGGAAAGACCTGAGTGTGTTTGTGGGCTCAGTAAACAATGACAAACATGCAGAGGAGATCCACGACTTTGTAGCAGAGGGGGGAGGCCTGTTGATTGGTGGCCATGCCTGGTACTGGGCCCAAAAACACAAAGACCAAAACGAATTTACAGAGTTCCCAGGTGCTACACTCTACCATATCAACTTCATAGTATGACTTGATCATTTTATAATTGACACTGCCTATAATTCCAGGAAACAAAATCCTCAACACAATGGGCCTGAGCTTGTTGAGTGCAACTATTAAGGGAGGTGTCTTCAAGGCCCCTGTGCCCAGCAAGACCGTCAAAGACACCTACCACTTCCGCCACCTTCTGCAGCGCTTTGCTGCTCATGTAACTCAGGGAGAGAATCTTACTCAGCATGAGGAGCAGTGCCTTAAAAGGCTTGGAAATGACTGTGCGACCTTCTTAAAGATGAATGCCCACCACTGCTGCCCATACAATCAGGTCCTGTCCACCCTCACAAATGTCCTGAAAAGATCAGGCATGCCTCAGGTAAGTTAGGTTCTTGGATAAACTCATGAGAGCAAAAACAGCAGTTGCATGCATTAAATCGCACTTAACCATAATCCCCATTGTTAGATCTTTATATTTATTTGGTCACGTTTAAGGTATGTGACAGCTGCCCAGTGAAGTCTCCCAAAGACCACCTCCTTCTCAGTGTGGGAGCAGAGGTATACAAGGTTAGCCCCAATCCTGACAGTCTGATGCCTTACCTAATCAAGCAGAATCCCCAGTTACCTGTTGTCTACGACTACACGATTCCATTGAACGTCAACACAGCAGGTTAGACCTTGTTGCTGTGCTATTTGAACGTTTAACTTTTGTACCGTCCAATACTACATTGACTTAATAAAATGAAAATCATGGTTTCTGTGTGTCAGAAAAGGATGAGTGGATCAGTACAGGTCTCTACCTGTCTCCCGGCATGAAGACCTACATGGCGTTACCTGCACAGATTGTCAACAAGGGATGGAAGGTATGACACACAAATCCAAATGAACACAGGGGGGGAAATAAAAATGGTGCCTTTCATTTTAGACCTAATTCTCAGTTTAGCCAGTCCCCTGAATAAGAACTGGCCAGGAGTTTATGCAATCCCCGGAGTTTGTCTGTTCGTTAGCTAGTTAGTTAGCAAAATAACTCAAAGTTACAGGCTGATTTTGATGAAACTTTCAGGAAATATTCTTTATGGGAAAAGGAACAAGTGATTAGAGGGCAATCTGAATCACCGATACCATGTTTTATCCGGATCTACCATCTACCATGGTGGCGCAGCCATTGTGGGCAGTGTTGCCAATCAGGCCTACGCCTATTACAAGCAACTTTGGGCCTGTTTTTTTAATAAAGTCACTTACAAGTTACGTAAATTGTGGGTTGCGGTTTTTGAATTTTTGTTTTAACATGTGGTAGCTTATTTGGGCTTGCTTTTCTGTCCCCACAAAAAACAAAACATTAATGAATAAGCCAGAGCCCAGACTGACACAAATAACAGTGAAAATTAGTCAGTGAGTGGGGAAAACGTAATAAAAAATATAATTTAACAAATTGAGGGAAAAAGAGCACACCAAAGGACTATATATATATATATATATATATATATATATACATATATATACATACAGTCGTGGTCAGAAGTTTACATACACTTGTAAAGAACATAATATCATGGCTGTCTTGAGTTTCCAATAATTTCTACAACTCTTATTTTTTTGTGATAAAGTGATTGGAGCACATACTTGGTCACAAAAAACATTCATGAAGTTTGGTTCTTTTATGAGTTTAAAATGGGTCTACTGAAAATGTGACCAAATCTGCTGGGTCAAAAGTATACATACAGCAATGTTAATATTTGGTTACATGTCCCTTGGCAAGTTTCACTGCAATAAGGCACTTTTGGTAGCCATCCACAAGCTTCTGGTTGAATTTTTGACCACTCCTCTTGACAAAATTGGTGCAGTTCAGCTAAATGTGTTGGTTTTCTGACATAGACTTGTTTCTTCAGCATTGTCCACATGTTTAAGTCAGGACTTTGGGAAGGCAATTCTAAAACCTTAATTCTAGCCTGATTTAGCCAGTCCTTCACCACTTTTGACGTGTGTTTGGGGTCATTGTCCTGTTGGAACATCCAACTGCGCCCAAGACCCAACCTCTGAGCTGATTTTAGGTTGTTCTGAAGAATTCGGAGGTAATCCTCCTTTTTCATTGTCCCATTTACTCTCTGTAAAGCACCAGTTCCATTGGCAGCAAAACAGGCCCATAGCAGAATACTACCACCACCATGCTTGACGGTAGGATTGGTGTTCCTGGGATTAAAGGCCGCACCTTTTTCTCCTCCAAACATATTGCTGGGTATTGTGGCCAAATAGCTAAATTTCTGTTTCATCTGACATCACATGGACAAAGTTGGAGGAAAGTTTTGTGGTCAGATGAAACAAAAATACCCAGCAATATGTTTGGAGGAGAATTAACCAAAAAAAGTGCAGTTCCCCTTTAAGGGCATCTTAAGTTAAAGTTAAAGTACCAATGATTGTCACACACACACACACTAGGTATGGAGAAATTATTCTCTGCATTTGATCCATCACCCTTGATCAGCCCCTGGGAGGTGAGGGGAGCAGTGAGCAGCAGCGGTGGCATTTTTGGTGATTTAATTCCCAATTCCAACCCTTGATGCTGAGCGCCAAGCAGGGAGGTATTGGGTCACATTTTTGAGACACTGATTAGGCCTGGGCCGATAACTTAATAAATGGAACGATGAATAAAAATGAACTTGATAACTTTGCCAGCCTCAATAAACCGCCATGTGTACCGGTATGCGTGTTTACGAGCTTGAAGACCATTTACTCTTTTACATCGTTTTCAGCATTTGTACCATAGCAAAATGAAAGGAAGGACGATAAGCATCTTGCCCTTCATTAAGTGTATTTGTCTTAATGCAGAGAGGCAGGGTCGTTTGTGTCATACAGTGCATCAAGTTAGCCTGTGACGAACACATTAGCAAAATTAGAAATATTGGAAAAAAATTAAAGCAAAACCTAATGCTTTTGCACCAGTATGGGAATATTTAGGTTTTAAACCAGTGGAACAAGATGAGCCTACCAACACTGAGGAGACAGTTTGCAAAATGTGCTCGAAAATAGCATTTCGAAAAATGTTGCAAACGTTTGACAGACACTGGTCATGTTGCCATGTAATGTTGGTGTTCCTTGCTCAGGATCTGCCAGACTTAAGATTTTTTTGCATATGATATTGCCTGTTAATACATCTGCTTATACTGTAGTGTTTATATTGCTACTCTGCGCTTTTGTTTACAAGGGTCCTAACTTGATTGTCTGTTAAGTAATGTACAACTCTATCTCTGCCTACATGTTCAATATTAAAGTGCAACTTTATTTGTCAATACTTTATTTAGCCATTTTATTTATTGTATTGGCTGTGTGTATTTGAGGGTTCCACCACCTTAACACAGACACAACCTATTTTTTTTTTTTTTGGTTGTGATTTTTTTTAAGTGCAAAATTTTGCTAACAGAGTACATTTTATTCTTAGTATTTTTATTTTTAACTTTGGAGATTTAAAAATGTACATTCCAATTACTATGTTAAAACACAAGAAATACATGTTTATTGCATTAGAAAGGGTATAACTGCATTGTTATGTTTTATCATTTCATCAGTGGTTAATTTGGTCTCAAAATACTATTGACAATAATATTGTTTATCGGCAATAATTTTTAGGTCATTGTGAGCATCCCAGGCCTACTTGTGATTAAGGCTAATTAAATACATTTTGATTGATTAATATATGCTAATAGCAAATAATAACGTAAAAATATAAATAAATGGGTTATACTTGTATAGCGCTTTTCTACCTTCAAGGTACTCAAAGCGGTTTGACACTATTTCCACATTCACCCATTCACACACACATTCACACACTGCTGGCGGGAGCTGCCATGCAAGGCCCTAACCACAACCCATCAGGAGCAAGGGTGAAGTGTCTTGCTCAAGGACACAACAGACGTGACGAGGTTGGTAGAAGCTGGGGATTGAACCAGGAACCCTAAGGTTGCTGGCACGGCCACTCTCCCAACTGCGCCACGCTGTCCCCTACCCATCCATCCATCCATTTTCTACCGCGTATTCCCTTCGGGGTCGCGGGGGGTGCTGGAGCCTATCTCAGCTACAATCGGGCGGAAGGCGGGGTACACCCTGGACAAGTCGCCACCTCATCGCAGGGCCAACACAGATAGACAGACAACATTCACACTCACATTCACACACTAGGGCCAATTTTAGTGTTGCCAATCAACCTATCCCCAGGTGCATGTTTTTGGGGGTGGGAGGAAGCCGGAGCACCCGGAGGGAACCCACGCAGTCACGGGGAGAACATGCAAACTCCACACAGAATGATCCCGAGCCTGGGATTGAACCCCAGACTACTCAGCACCTTCGTATTGTGAGGCAGATGCACTAACCCCTCCTCCACCGTGCTGCCCGCTGTCCCCTACATACCGTACAAAATGCACTGCATAATAACCAGGAGGTTATGTATTCCCTGGGTTTTGTCAGTTAATTAGATAATTAGCAACATAGTTAAAAAAGTTATGGGCAAATTGTGCTAAAACTTTCAGGAAATTTCAGAAATGGGATAAGGAATAAGGAATTAGATTTTGTGGGTGAGCCAGAGCACCATCTGGATTCAGGATTTGTTTAAAAGGGTTCTTTAATATTACGAATAGGGCCTGGTGGAGGTCTGCGCTCCCCCCGAGTATTTTTCTAGTATCTTATTGTAAAAGCTAAACATTTTTAGATCAATAAATGTCCATCTCACGAGCATGGTCATGACAAGGAACCTGAAGTTATTAGGTCTGATATCCAAAGCCTGGATATATGAGAGGGTTTCATCAGGAAGTGCTATTTGAGTAAAAACTAAACTGTGGCGACACCTGACGGAAAAATTAGAGAGAAAAAAAAAATATATATTATAAAGTTTCATTAAAATATTGCTGGATTTTTTTGTATTATTTGGGGGGAACAACAGCCAGGAAATTTTATAAATTTCAACTTAAAAAAGTAATGCAATAGTTAATTTTCCTGGTAGTTAGTTACTTTGATAATGATGCAACTCAGTTCCACTTCTGAGTCGCTAACTTTTTTAGAGAGATAAAGTGTTACTTTAAGCACTGTTGATGGTGATGCAATGTTTTTGTTTGTCTGTAAAATAATCACATATACACATTGCATTATTGTACTTCCACTACAGGTCCAAATTGGTTGTCAAACAGACCATCTTAAGCATGAAAACTTGAAGAGGGCACCTAAAGTTCATGAGCGATTTCCCATTAACACAGAGATGTTGCTGGTGTGGAACTTATGGGGGGGTCTGGTCTATTTGGTGGCCCCACCAAAAACCCAAATGAGAGGCCTAGAGGTCAAAGTGCAGATAGCTGTGCCAGCACCTTATTATAAATCTGGTGAGTAGGATTTGATTGAAACTGTACATGTATGAGCTGTCTAATCCTATATTTGTTCATTTTTGAAAAATAGGAAGGAAATATGTTTTATGCACAGGAAAATTAAGATGTATTACTTATTTTAAATCACTTCAATCCTGGTAAAGATGTAAGGAGCTATTTGCACTATATAAAGTATATTACGAGTGAGTACATGCCTCACGCCTCAGAAACCATTTTCACGACAGTATATTTCTGAAGAGATGGGACAGTTCATTGAAGTTTATCATTTTCAGTTTATTATTATCTGAAGACACTTATGCTCTAAAGTACCTACTTAAGTGTAAAGCTTGGATAGCAGTAAAAATGTACTCACACACAACTATTATTGTCTAAACAAGTGAGTATCCACGTACTGTATGTGTGTCTTGCCGACAGTCAAAAATGTTTTAATCCAATGTTTTGACAGCCTTGTTAATACCAGAAAGCAGTTTAAAAATGGATGCTTATGAGAGGTGCCTAATATATATTTACGCTCGGTGTTCATTTCAGGTGCCACAACACCAGCCGATTGGTCTTTGCGGCGCACAGCTCCTGCCCCCTGGGCCGAGTTGGAGTTTGAGAACATTATCCTCACTGTACCGTCAGATGTCGTACGGACGTTAGATCAGCCAGATTTGTTGGCGGCGTTCTGGGACACCATCATGAGAAGCATTGCTGATCTGGCTGCAAAACCACACACATATGCCCGTAAAGAACGCTTTGTCGCAGATGTGCAGATTTCTCATGGTATGTCATCTGGAATTTTTTAATAACGTATCTCATATACTAGACTGCAACTTCATTTCCATTCCCCTATTGCAGTCAATTGTGTGGTATCAATCGAATATCTAATCAATCAATCAATCAAAATGTATCTATGCACAAGAGTCTCAAAGGGCTTTACATACTCACGGCATTCCTTGATAAAAATCCACAATCGGGCAAGAAAAAACTAAAAAAAGTAGAAACCTTGAGATGTAGGGACCAGGGTGATCGGCCACAATGGATGTTGAGTGGGTATAATTATTGAATTTTCAAATGAATAGATAATGTGGGAGTCTCGTCCATTGGAAAGCCAACAAATAGTCATAGGGCAGGGGTGTCAAACTTGTTTTCATAGATGGCTACATTAATAGGGGTGTGGGAAACAATCGATTCTCATTTTTCAAAAATCGATTATTATTATTATTTTTTTTCTTAATCAATCCAACAAAACAATACACAGCAATACCATAACAATGCAATCAAATTCCAAAACCAAACCCGACCCAGCAACACTCAGAACAGCAAACACGACACAGAACAATCCAAAAGTAGTGAAACAAAAATGAATATTATCAACAACCGTATCAATATTAGTTACAATTTCAACATAGCAGTGATTAAAAATCCCTCATCGACATTATCATTAGACATTTATAAAAAAAATTAAAAAAAATTAAATAAAAATGAACAATAGTGTCATAGTGGCTTACACTTGCATCGCATCTCATAAGCTTGACAACACACTGTGTCCAATATTTTCACAAAGATAAAATAATTAATATTTTTGGTTCATTTAATAGTTAAAACAAATTTACATTATTGCAATCAGTTGTTAAAAAATTGTCCTTTACAATTATAAAAGCTTTTTACAAAAATCTACTACTCTGCTTGCATGTCAGCAGACTGGGGTAGATCCTGCTGAAATCCTATGCATTGAATGAATAGAGAATCGTTTTGAATCGGAAAAATATCGTTTTTGAATCGAGAATCGCGTTGAATCGGAAAAAAAAAAATCGATTTATAATCGAATCGTGACCCCAAGAATCGATATTTAATTGAATCGTGGGACACCCAAAGATTCACAGCCCTATACATTAAGTTAAAAAGTTAAAGTTAAAGTACCAATGATTGTCACACACACACTAGGTGTGGTGAAATTTGTCCTCCGCATTTGACCCATCCCCTTGTTCACCCCCTGGGAGGTGAGGGGAGTAGTGGGCAGCAGCGGTGGCCGCGCCCGGGAATCATTTTGGTGATTTAACCCCCAATTCCAACCCTTGATGCTGAGTGCCAAGCAGGGAGGTAATGGGTCCCATTGTTATAGTCTTTGGTATGACTCGGGGTTTGAACTCACGACCTACCGATCTCAGGGCGGACACTGTAACCACACTGCAGTTATGGCTGCCCTCAGAGGGCCGTTTGTAACAATTAATATATATTAATATAAATGTATAAGGATCATTATTCGTAATAACGGCGTTATTCAATAACTAGTAACGAGTAATCGAATTAATTACTTTTAGGTCCATTACGACGCTGTTAGTGGTAGCTTGATGGAACGTGGAACGCCTATTTTGATGTGGTTTTATTTATGTCAACAACAAGACAGCATCATTGGCGCAGCAAATTCAATGCAGGAAATATATTTTTGTTATAGTGAAAGCAACAATCAGCACCGCACTAAAATAAACTTGATATCAAATAGGAAGAGGCAACATCACACTGTGACACAGCAGACAACATACGCGCACGTACACGATGGGAATAATGAACAACAAATCAATGAATGAAGTAACAAACTTGCCATTCATACAATATATCGTTTGTACAAGAAGATATGACAGCCATCGAATCACCTAGTGTGTGTGTGACAATCATGGGTACTTTAACTTTAATTTAACATTCAATCTATTAACCAAAGGTAACACAATCCGCTGAAAAGATTATAAAGAGCTGGCGTCAGAGCCTACACACTACCGCTGCTAACGGCTAAAGCTAACAAACACAGCTTTGTTGAAACCCTAGATGACGTCACAAGCCACCAGGCAACAGGCCTCGCCTTCTAAAAGCATAGACATACGCACACTGCGCACTATATGAAACGTCTTTCAACTGCAAATGCCAGATATTTGAAGTTTTTTTTTTAAAGTAACGTATTAATTACTTTCCCTAATAATTAATTACTTTATTTAAGAGTAATTACGTTGGTAATTCAATTACTTTTTTGGTAAAGAAACAAGTAACTATCCATCCATCCATCCATTTTCTAGCGCTTATTCCCTTTTGGGGTCGCGGGGGGCGCTGGAGCCTATCTCAGCTACAATCGGGCGGAAGGAATTAACTAGAAAATTCCCACGGAAAATGTTGATGGGCCTGCTATCTGTGCCGTGAATCTCCGGCCGGTGGTCGGCATTTGTCACATACCAAGTTATATGACTCTAAGGTGTCTGGCTGAGGAATTTGAGAAAAAGTGTTTAATTAGCTGAAAAGGTTAGCATGCTAATGTTAGCTTTCTAGCATGCTAATGTTAGGATGTTAAGAGTTAACAAGTTTCACATACCAAGTTATATGAGTCTGGGGTAAACGTTTGTAAAACTAGCTCAAAAAAATTGCACAATCAAGACCTTTCCAACGGTATAAAATATGTAGGGGTTCGTTGGCCAGTTTGTCTTGTAATAAGCACGGCAGAATAAGATAGAAGACGAATAAAAGATAGGTTCAAGTAATATCAATATGTGCTGCTTTCTCATTCACTGCTGCTGTGCAGCATGTGTATGGACGCTTTGCATTGCAGCAGGCCCATAGTAATAAAGAAGTCCAAGCAGTATTATTATAAACTGCTTGCATTTGCCTATTAACGATTTGCATTGCAGCAGGCCCATAATTACATTTTTTTTTTCTAAAAGTAATTTTCAAAACACTGATAGGGATTCATCCTTCCATCCATTAATTTATTTTAGTACTGCACTGTAAAAAATATATATCTAGATTTTACAGTAAAAGACTGACAGCTCAGTTGCTAGAATTGTACCGTAAAATCTACAGTTGTTGATTTTACAGTGAATTACTGCATTTTCTTTTACAGTAAAATTCTGGTGAATGAACTCCCAATTTTTTTTACCTTAAAATTTGTTTTGCAGTGTACGATTTGATGGATAACTTGCTTTAAAATCGTAAGTCAATCAGATATTTAATGTTTGGAATGTATGATAATATAATATTTGTTGCATTATTGAATAATATTAAAGTTTAAAAGATATGCAGTTGCATGAAGTACATGTATTTTTTTCTGTCAAAATGGAAAGAATGAATACTTTTATCAAGAAAACACTATTTGCGCATATTATTTCCAGGCTTTCGGCCAGCCACATAAAATGATGTGGCTGGCCAGATCTGGCCCCCGGGCCCTGAAGCTGACACCTGTGTCATAAGGGATTTTCTTCCGGGCTCACCCAGGTCAGCTCCACAGAGACGCCCACAGCTGTGCATGGAAGAGTGATCCACCCAATACATTGTAGTACCTTTTTAGCCCCACTACTTAGGGCCGTTTTTATGTCTTTATTGACTCACACTATTGCCTTTTGACATGTTGGTTGTGGCCCACATGGGGAGTGTTATTGTAGCTGATCATTTTCTAATCCTCAGGGTGGATGCATTCAGGATACCCAGTTATGATGCACAAGTCCGGGGCAGCTAATCTGGTCAATATTGAGCATTCCAAGAGCAAAGGTATGTGGGGGTCAATTCACGAGCTTGGACACAATCAGCAGAGAGGATGCTGGGAGTTCCGACCACACACCACAGAGTGCACATGCAACCTTTGGTCAGTGTATGTGCATGAAATGGTGTTAGGGATCAACAGGGAAAAGGTAAAGTCCTTATGTGTTCTTAACAATGACCCTGACCGTTCATGCTTTACATCACTGCCTCCTTCACTACAGGCTCACAGTGCAATCACTCCAGAGAAAAGAAAGAGTCGATTGCAGGACTTTGTAAAAGAGGGCAAGCCACTAGGCAAGTGGGAGATGTGGGTGGCTCTGGAAACATACTTACAGGTGAGATACTGTAACCCTTTATGGTAAACTTTAATTAAAAAAACACTTACACGTGACCTCACACAGAATAATTTACTTGTGTTCCCTTTCATGTAGCTCCAGGAAAGATTTGGTTGGGATGCTTTCAAGAGCGTGTTTGCTGCTTACCACACCATAAGCAACATTCCAAAGGACAACAATGGAAAGATGAACCTCTATGCCGAGACCTTCTCGCAGACGGTGAAAATGAACCTCTCTGGGTTCTTTAAGGCCTGGAGCTGGCCTATAGAGAGAGCTACTGAGGAGAAACTATCCAAACTTCCTGCCTGGACTGACCACCCCATGGTCAAGCATGGCTAAACGTTTGACTGGTGTTGATTTGAGTGCGGGAATCTGTTAGAATCGCTGCTTCGACTTCATTTGTTTTATCATTCTGACATGGTTAACATATTTTAAACTACTCTTTGAAAGGTGTCCCTCCCAAACAGGTTCTCATAGATGTAAGTTTTCCTTTTATATGGGTAAAACAATGACTTACAGTATATATTAATGACATAAATAATAACAATCACAGCAATGATTTTACTGAGCTACAACCATGTGGCGCTAATAACAGCCATTAAAAAGGAAACAATAAATATTTACACACAAAATAAATCACACTTCTGCTATTTCAGTTAATTTAGTATTCATTATAAATAGTATGAACTTGAAATATGTGTCAATTACAGTCTTAATATACAGTATGAATTATTGAACGCATGATTCAAAATGTAAATCAGTGATAAGTCACCAAAACATTTACCGTAGTCCTGTTCATTCAATGGCCCAATTGGATTTGATCAGCAAACCTCAGTTCTTACTGTCCAAATTCCCTAACCGCTTTTGAATGTGAATAATGTGAAATGACAGGAGGACGTCCGACCTCACATATAATGATCATCACATACCGGTACTTTATTGTTGTCGTCCAAAAAGGAAACACTTTCAAAGTATCCTATTTGACATTATTTATAGCGCAAGATAATGACAAACAATGTTTCATCTTAATTAGAATACACAAGAAAACATTGCATTCATTTGCAAGGCTATAGGAGTTAAAAATTTGAATATTTTGTGAAAAAAGTATTATTTGGATTCTCTATGTCAATTACTCACTATTCATAATAAGGGAACAATATAAATTATTTTCTGCAAAAACTGTCATTCTAATTACCGTAGTTACAGGGGTAGAATCGGCCATGTCAATGTTAACATGTTTTGAACCAAATACGTAATCATTCAATGATCCTGAAATGTTTTTCCAGAAAATTGCAGGATCATTGAATGATTACATATTTGGTCTCAACTATAATCTGACAAAAACACAGGATGGCACTGTAACAATATCAATTAATATTTAAATTATTTCTTTTTTTGTGGATTCTTGGATCTGTTTCGGGGGAGCCTTTTGGCTATGACTCGGTTGTTTGCACCAGAAACCACTCTCCTCGCCAGAGTCCGCATGTAGAGACTGCCAGCCCAGCGGAGGATGGTGTGGAGCATCGCGGAGGCTGCCGCTGTGTATGTGGGTTTTGGTGTTTTTGTTTTGTCGTTTGTCTATGCATGGTGCAGTCATACTCATTTTTTTGTTTTACTATTTTTTGTTTGACTTTTGTGGCTTTAGAAATGGCACTGCTGAGGTGGCAGCATGTTGCATCAGCTCTGTGCTTCTTCAATACCTTTTATGTCCTTTGTGTTCATTAATATTTCCCTCTTGTTTTCTTTTTTCTTTGTGGATTTAGGCTGAACTGCAACCACATGGTTTTGATGTGCGCTTGAAAGAGTAGCACCAGATCACAGTAGTTCTTGAGATTTTTATCATTTTACAATTGAGTTACTGGGTATCAAACAACTTCCCTTGAGGATTAATAAAGTTTGTCTTAGTCTATTCCCTTTTATTACGTTCAAAATAAAGTAAATAGTGCAAAAAAACCAAACGAAAGCAAAAACTACTATTGTTAAAAGGGTATTATTTCTTGAATTTTGGTAAACAATAACAAAATGACAAATAACGATTTTGTGTACATATTCATACACAAATATCAATCTAATCACTGTAGTGTTGCTTGTATTCCGACAAGTGATTTCTTCAAGGAAGTGAAAACCAGTGGTGGTCAACCAAGCCAAAATGGCAAGCAGCGCGGGCACTATCTGAGTACACAAGAGGCCTACATATTCCTGCAAAAAGCAGATATGAGCAAAAAAATCAATCCACTATGCAATGAAATAAATCCCTATACTTTATCAAAAAAAAAAAAGATTTGTCAAGTGATAAAGGAATATTAGTCGATGGAGTTCCCAAACATATCGAACCATTGCGTGCTCCAGACATCATCCTACACGACAAAACACATGAAAACTTGGAAAAGCATGGAGGTCTACAACTTCTTTGTGTGTGGCTGGGTCAAGGACATTGGTATCAAGACTCTCGCCGATAAATATGCATCGTTTTTTGCTCGGGTAAGATTGCATTTCATAATTTAACTTTGTGTCTACCGCCATGTTTGTTGCCTGCCCTTGCTGTTCCACGCGCCGTTTACGAGTAAAGTGTTTTTTTCCCGTCTTTATTCAAATATAACTATATATGTCAACATTGTGTATGTGCTGAAAGCTTCATTTATGATCATTGCCTTTGGTATAAGCTTAACTCTTATAGGGTTTGCTCACATTTGATTTATTTCATTTAGACATGCCCAGTTCGGTGCTTTACGGAACACTCGTAGCAAAAATGTGTCTTAAGGAATACGAATAATATCAAGATAATATACTTGAATGGGAAACACTAAACAGAGTGGTCACTGCAAACTTGTGCATTCTTCGGCTCTGCTCCCTTGTACTGGAGTGTGTAATACTTTTGTCATAAAATATTGTACCTTTCTGCCATTCTTCATAACCTCTGGAGGAACTCTGAAGAAAATGTTATCCTTTTTGCGATTTAAACGGTTCGTACAGCTGAAAACAAAACAAGCATAGGGCATTTTTCTTTGAGAAAAGCTAAATGGCGCCTAAGTACCCTTTGAGAACAGACGCTGGCTTGACGGCGACGCAAATTTAATGAGCTGGACGTGACGTCATTTTCAATCCAAGCAATTGACCATATACTGATACTATACTTGTTAAAGTTAAAGTACCAATGATTGTCACACACACACACACTGGGTGTGGTGAAATGTGTCCTCTGCATTTGATCCATCCCCTTGTTCACCCCCTGGGAGGTGAAGGGAGCAGTGGGCAGCAGCGGTGGCCGCGCCCGGGAATCATTTTTGGTGATTTAACCCTCAATTCCAACCCTTATCAATTATTATTTAGTTATCAATACTGTTGATATTTGTATCAACCCCCCACCCCTGTTTACATTCAAGAGCCACTGTATAGCTTAATGGTTTAAAAATATTTCATACCTTTCTTTATAAGTTTACCCCCTGAAAGTACAGTAAAATATTTATGGAAAACAAAGTCTCAGTGAATGGTGTCTTCCGATTTAGTTCATTATATACATGTAGAAAAAAATACTGTGGCCAACAAAGCATGTTTCTTATTCTGACAGAAGTGTAAAAACCTGAGGGCAAAAAGGTTTTGAATTTAGAACTCCATATGCAAACAAAGAGTCTTACACAGGTGAAACTAAAAAAAATAGAATAGTATCGTGCAATGGTTAGTTTATTCCGGCAATTACATTTACAAGGTGAAACTAATACATAACATAGGCTCATAACATGCATCTCAAGATATTTCAAGCCTTCCTTTGATGATTATAGCTTACAGCTAATGAAAACCTCGAATCTTAGAACATTTTGGGTTTATAACAAATAAAGGCTTGACAGATCTCAGTAATGCATGTAATGAGTTTATATCAAATATTAGATTCACATTTAAAGTTGAATTGCTGAAATGAATGGACTTTTGCTTGATATTCAATATGTTTGAGTCTGTATAGGTTTAAAAGAAACTTGTAAAAATTAAATGAAAATGAAATATCAATTCATCATAATATAAATCAGCGTTAAAGTTTCCCTTATATGTGACGTATGATATGAAATAGGATTTCATTCTATTTTCTGTAAGTCTTGAAGTGTTTTATGGTAATGTCCAGTATAAACGTGTAACCGGATTGGGCAATGCAGCAGTGTTTTGTATCGTTGTGACTCCATGAAAATGCAGAGCCAGTATCGCAGAAAAAAACAATCCTTATTTGTAATAAATATTTACATTATTGCTAACCAATATTTACAACTGAAAATATCAACAAAACAATGTAATTATTCTCTTATACTGTATTACAAATAATTGTAAAAGAATAATGGTTATTAGTGCAATGCAAGTAAACAAAACCTAAAATTACTATTACCCGTGTCCAGGGACTTACCGGTACTCCCTAAGAATAATTTTTGCTTGTGAACAAAAAACACATGCATTAGTAGGGGGGCTACGCTAGTATCAAGACGGCACTTGGTATCGGTATGGTCAATATTAGGATCGATGGACACACCTCGATACAGCACCGTCAGTGATGCTGGCTTTAAACTGCACCTGCTGCTCCATTGAGGACGAAGTCTCCATCTTGTTGTCCAAACAAACCTTAAAAAAAGATTGTATGTTGTTAACGTCATAAACTCATTGAACCTGGTGGTTTGTGTCCATCGAAACAGACGGTTAGCAAGCTGCTAGCATCACATTGCTAACAGGAGTAAATATTCAATCATCCATCCATCCATTTTCTACCGCTTGTCCCTTTCGGGGTCACGGGGGGTGCTTGAGCCTATCTCAGCTGCATTCGGGCGGAAGGCGGGGTACACCCTGGACAAGTTTCCACCTCATCACAGGGCCAATCAATTAAATACAATTTTCCCCAAATTAAGACTTGTATTATATCGTAATTTGTACAATTAAAGTATATTATGGCATGCAGATGATGATGATAATAAGCTATTATATCTATTTTTTTTTATCTTGGTTAACCTCGTAACGAGGGCAGCACGGTGGAACAGGGGATAGTGCATGTGCCTCACAATACGAAAGTCCTGAGTAGTCCTGAGTTCAATCCCGGGCTCGGGATCTTTCTGTGTGGAGTTTGCATGTTCCCCCCGTGACTGCGTAGGTTCCCTCCGGGTACTCCGGCTTCCTCCCACCTCCAAAGACATGTACCGTACCTGGGGATAGGTTGATTGACAGCACTAAATTGGCCCTAGTGTGTGAATGTGAGTGTGAATGTTGTTTGTCTATATGTGTTGGCCCTGCGATGAGGTGGCGACTTGTCCTGGGTGTACGCCGCCTTCCGCCCATGTGCAGCTGAGATAGGCTCCAGCGCCCCCCGCGACCCCAAAAGGGACAAGCGGTAGAAAATGGATGGATTATGTTCAACTAGACAATATCTGTAAGTCATGTGATTTTTGAGAATATATATTGTACAGTCTTTAAGCTTTTGGAAATTCTAAATTTTAAATGTTCCTCAAAAACCAATAAGATAACTTTCCCCCATAATAGGACTTGTCATAGAAAGAACTAGACACTATCTATAAGTCATATGATTTTTGAGAAGATATATTGTAAGGTCTTAAAGCTATTGAAATTGTAATATTTAAAATATTTCTTAAAAATCAATAGAATAACTTTTCCCCAAAATAACTTCTATCATGTTCAACTAGACACCACCTATAAGTCGTGTTATTTTTGAGAGTATATATTGTTTATTAACAAAGCTATTGAAAATGGAAACTTTTAAATACTTCTTAAAAAGCCACACAATATTATTATTTTTAAATTGGACTTGCAGTATAAACAACTGGTGACCAACTATGTATGGTGCAGTTTGCGAAATACTGTGATGTACAATTATGAAGTTATTAAATGAATAGCCATATAAATCATTAATAAAAATTCAAAGAATATTCCATCCATTCATTTTCTACCGCTTGTTCCTTTATCTCTACCTAACACAGTTTTATATTGTTAACCAATAGGATACATCGTACGTCTAAAATGATTACAGAGACTTGACGATGTATACATTTTTTTGTTTAGTATTATGTATTTTCTTGTCAGGGTTTGCTCTTTGTAGACGGTCCGTTACTATGGTGATAAATAAGTACTTTAAAGATGTTTCGTTTTTGGGCTACTGAGCTGTTTTCCCCTTAATGTGCCAATCTCTTTCTAACTTTACCGCGGTCGGACCACCTAGCATACAGACACGTCCATAGTAATTTAGCGTACTTTTAAATATGACAACAATGAATGGTAACATAAGCTTACACTGTACGTTTTATCGTCGAGGAATAGACCTCGCCGGCGAGTTCCGCAGCCGTCTCCTCTCGCGACTTCACGTCCGAAAAAAGGCGGCTGTTGCCATGACAATCATTAGCGACGTTCAGTTGGAAAGGGGAGGAGTTACATTTGAAGATCACGTGACATGGAATAAGTCAGTTACATATGACTTAAGTCGGTTGAAAATTAATATCAACAGCTCAAAGCCGGTCGGACATATTTGTCGACACGCAGGAGTGAAAATGTCGTCTTGGACAAGCTCCGATTCTTCAATTTCATCAAATTCTTCAAGTAAGTGAATGATGACTGTGAATATCCTATTATGTAACAAGCTAATGTATGTTCTCTTTAGATACAGTATTCATATTATTTCTTAATGCATCATGTAGACACATTAGCTAAATAGCCACAGTTGAACATTATTCAATGCATTAATATTGCTTCCAATGGATGGCTAATTTAAAAAGAAACAGGAGACTTATTGTTGCATTCCTTGAGGTTGAGCGTTTGTTACTGTATGTTTTATAACTTTTGCAAATACAATTTACAATCAATAACTTTGAGGCCAACTGTACATCAGATGCAATCCAAATTCGGACTTTGCAAATTATGCTCGATTTTGATTTACACAGTAAGATAATGTAATAATACCACCAAACCATACTGAGGTGGTTCATGTCTTCCAATGAACTGTATTTTTCCGACTATAAGTCGCAGTTTTTTTCATAGTTTGGCCAGGGGTGTGACTTATACTCAAGAGCGACTTATGTGTGAAATTATTAACACATTACCGTAAAATATCAAATAATATTATTTAGCTCATTCACGTAAGAGACTAGACGTATAAGATTTCATGGGATTTAGCGATTAGGAGTGACAGATTGTATAGCATGTTCTATATGTTATAGTTATTTGAATGACTCTTACCATAATATGTTATGTTAACATACCAGGCACGTTCTCAGTTGGTTATTCATGCGTCATATAACGTACACTTAGGGCAGCACGGTGGGAGTTGGGTTAGTGCATCTGCCTCACTATAAGAAGGTCCTGAGTAGTCTTGGGTTCAATCCCAGGCTCGGGATCTTTCTGTGTGGAGTTTGCATGTCCTCCCCGTGACTGCGTGGGTTCCCTCCGGGTACTCCGGCTTCCTCCCACCTCCAAAGACATGCACCTGGGGATAGGTTGATTGGCAACACTAAATTGGCCCTAGTGTGTGGATGTGAGTATGAATGTTGTCTGTCTATCTGTGTTGGCCCTGCGATGAGGGGGCGACTTGTCCAGGGTGTACCCCGCCTTCCGCCCGATTGTAGCTGAGATAGGCTCCAGCGCCCCCCGCGACCCCAAAGGGAATAAGCGGTAGAAAATGGATGGATGGATGGATAACGTACACTTATTCAGCCTGTTGTTCGCTATTCTTTATTTATTTTAAATTGCCTTTCAAATGTCTATTCTTGGTGTTGGGTTTTATCAAATAAATTTCCCCCAAAAAATGCAACTTATACTCCAGTGCGACTTATATATGTTTTTTTCCTTCTTTATTATGCATTTTTGGCAGGTGCGACTTATACTCCGGTGCGACTTATGCTCCGAAAAATACGGGATGTGTTTTTAGTCTGTGTCGTTTCCAAAACCTTGAGGGTTCCTGGTACGAATTCAGCTTCCGCCATCCAAGTCACTGCCGTCGTGTCCTTGGGCAAGACATTTCACCCACCTTACTCCCGCTGGTGTATGAATGTGTGTGGCAGGGCTGCCTTGCAGATTTCTGATGTCAAACGGATATTCCCGGGTAAATAATGGTTTAAAAAATGTATTAAAATTCAGGTACATCTCAATGAATAGGATGACTGTATTTTGTGAAAGTTCATAAACAAAATATTTCAGTAGTAATTATTTCAGTAATTTTAATGTTTATCAATCAATGTTTATTTATATAGCCCTAAATCACAAGTGTCTCAAAGGGCTGCACAAGCCACAATGACATCCAAATTTGAAAGTGGGTCTGTTATACAATACATAACTGAGTGTAATAGTTGAAAAATGTACAGTCGTATCTCAGTTAGGGATGGATATCTTTTACATTTGAACTGATACAGTACCAACTACCGGTACCTGGAAATCGATGCTGGTACTCAATGGTGCAAATTTTTGGTACTTTTGTGTGTGTTAATAATTATTAATTGTTTTTGATAATTAAATCTCATTTTTCATTGCAACATTTAAAAATGAGCTGATTATCATAACTGCTATGCAGTTAAATAAATAAATGATAAATGGGTTGTACTTGTATAGCGCTTTTCAACCTTCAAGGTACCGTACTCAAAGCGCTTTGACACTACTTCCACATTTACCCATTCACACACTGATGGAGGGAGCTGCCATGCAAAGCGCTAACCAGCACCCATCAGTAGCAAGGGTGAAGTGTCTTGCTCAGGACACAACGGACATGATGAGGTTGGTACTAGGTGGGGATTGAACCAGGGACCCTCGGGTCGCGCACGGCCATTCTTCCACTGCGCCACGCCGTCCCTATCTGGTTTTATTATGACATTTCTGAGTCTCATTTGCAAGTATGACAATAAATTGCAATTACATTGCAAGTGCAAGAGGTTCGATGGCAGTAGTGTATAGTTTATAGTCGGGCTGCACGATTATTGCCAAAATAATCATCACGATTATTTTTATTAATATTGAAATCACAATTATTAATCACGATTATTTTTTGTCATGTAAAACATTTTATTTGCACTTTCTATTTTAAACAAATAATATGAGTTCAATCCCGGGCTCGGGATCTTTCTGTGTGGAGTTTGCATGTTCTCTCCGTGACTGCGTGGGTTCCCTTCGGGTACTCCTGCTTCCTCCCACCTCCAAAGACATGCACCTGGGGATAGGTTGATTGGCAACACTAAATTTGCCCTAGTGTGAGAACGTGAGTGGGAATGTTGTCTGTCTATCTGTGTTGGCCCTGTGATGAGGTGGCGAATTGTTCAGGGTGTTAACCGCCTTCCGCCCGAATGCAGCTGAGATAGGCTTCAGCAACATCCGCGGCCCCGAAAGGGACAAGCGGTAGAAAATGGATGGATGGATGGAATATTATAACTTGGCTTTCATTTATAAATGCGACCTGAAAATAAAAATATCCATCCATTTTCTACCGCTTGTCCCGTTCGGGGGTCAGAAGTAATACAATTTAATTTACAAAAGAAAAAGGGCTAACTAAAAATAAATATGCCTTTGTAGATACCGTTCATAAATTGCAAACAAGTGAAAAAACAAGATTATGCACAAAAGACACATATACTACAATTAAGGAACACAGTGTGCCGCTCACAGTGTGCCCCATTCAGCAACCGTTCTTAAGAACAAATTTTGTTCTTAGGCCCACTTACGAAGTTTTTAAGGAGATTTTTGTATTCACCATTGTTTTCTTAACTGGGATTTGTTCGTAGGTAAGAACAAAATCTCCAGAGCACTCTTAGGGTGGCCCATTTGTTCTTAAGTGTGACAAGTTCCCTTACTTCTATTGTCTAATGTTAAATTAATATCATAGATAGATAGATAGACCGATAGATAGATAGATACATGGATAGAGATAAGACAGACAAGACAGACATACAGCAAAATGAGCAATATGTAGACATTTCAAAATACCGTATGCACGCGCGCACACACACACACACACACACACACACACACACACACACACACACACACACACACACACAATCATCAATTACCGGGGCGTTGATTTAGTGATTGGTGACTCTTTAAAAGATCAACAGGCCTCTCACACCCTGTTGCAACTCAACTCACACAATTGCAATGCTTTTGCTGCTCCCGCAAGATGCCGCAGATCGTGCCCTGGGGAGGGAGCGCATATTTCACGACCATGTAGACCTATTTGCCCAAAGTGACAAATATTTATTTGAACGCTTTAGGCTACCTCAGCAGTCCCCACTTTCTTAAACTTACGTTTTGACATTATGTATTTCCCCGTGGGATAATACGAATTTCTCTTTTGTAATCTGTTTGTGTTTTCGCCGCGTGTTTGATGTTCGGCTTTTCCGCCGGAATTGTGCCCCTATATGGGGAATTAAGGGCGTTTGCCTATGCAAATTACGGAATTAGGGGTGTTTACATATGCATATTGGGGAAATAAGGGCGTGTTTATATACAAATTACGATAGACACGCATTCAGCAACTTAAGAACAGCAGGTGGGAACAATTTGGCCGTTTAAGAACACGTCATGAATTTGAATGGACTCCGCTTAGGAAATCACTTAGGAAGAAAGATACGAGGAAAAGTTAGGAACTTATTGCTGCATGGGGCCCAGTATTTGTAGGACATATGTAATTTGCCAAATAAAACATTATTATATCATGTCTTTGAGAGGTGGATGGATACAGGGCTCCTCGTTGCACGGTTACTGTTAATGTTTTGTACTTTGGCTGCTTGTTGGGGCTTTGCGCGCATGGTGGTCGGCTCTATATGTAACCACAACTTTATCAGGCAAACGATGGCGGTTGAGGAAAGAAGGGAAGTATTGTTAGTGCTTAATGTGTCGTATGCTTAAACGCGCTGATTTGTTTGAATGTGCCCATCGTGCAACGCAGCTATGCAGGGTGAGCGTTGATTCCTGGGCGGGGGAGCATTTCCTGGTTTTGGAGATCGAGCAGGAGGGTGCCGAGAAAACAACAAGGTGTGCAATCGTGTTCCAGGGTTAATATGCATGCCTGTTGGCAGCCTGTGGGTCACTCTGGGGAAGGGTACTGATTTGATAATGCATTTATTTTTCCCAATATTTTCAGGATTTACTAACAACCAGCCAATCTCCTGTCACCCTCTGTTCCTGACGTCTGTTACTCTCACATGAGTCCACTGTCTTCCCATTCGCACCGTGGTGGTTGGCTGACTGTTGGTTGTGAAAGTGCTTAATTTGATATGCTGAAGAGCCTGCTTTTTAAATGTTAATATCGACGACGATCACCCTCATTTAGTTGTAGCAGCCAAAATCGTGAGTCTGATTAAAATTTGATTAATTGTACAGCCCTAATTCAAAGTGTGTTGGCTAGTCAGTTCTCTTG
Source organism: Nerophis lumbriciformis (assembly GCF_033978685.3). NCBI lineage: Eukaryota > Metazoa > Chordata > Actinopteri > Syngnathiformes > Syngnathidae > Nerophis > Nerophis lumbriciformis. The sequence goes on from NC_084577.2 coordinate 84,244, forward strand.
GCTGAATCTATTCTTTTGTTGCGATGTCAAAAATGTTAATAATGTAAGCATTGCACTTACGCACAAGCTGTTTGATTGTAACATGTATCTTAGTTGTAGTTAGCCAATGTATACTAGCATCAGGCCAGCGCATTTTTGGAAAAGTAGAGCCTTGCTTAACTTACATTGGAGCATTTTTTAAATGAATTGCTTTTTTGGCATTGGAAATTGCAACATTACCTAGAGGTCGTTTGGTTCAGTCTGCACTCAGTGCTGCTGGAGGGATTGACAGTGTTGGCAACTGTGTGTGACGTCCCGGGCAACCTAGGTACTGTAACATGGCACCCTTGTATTTTCCATGAATCAGTGGACCAACAGGATTCGGTCGGTGCCAAAAAAAGTACCGACCTCAGTACCTATCTCTAACCTCAATCTATGAAATTAATTGATTCTGTGAACGCGCTCTTAACTCAAAACACTTATATCTTAAGTCAATGTCTCCTATTTTAATTAATTTGATCAACTTAATTAAAAAAATATTTTTTAAATAAGAAATATTGTATAAGAACAATACAATAAAATGTAGTAACAACTACGCTATTTTTTTATTACAGTAATATATATTTATTAATATATTACTGTAATAGTGTAAAGCATCTTCTTCCCGCTGCTTTTTTGTCAAACACAGCATCATCAGCTTCTCCATATTTTCATTGATAAATGTCCAAAGTTATTTTAACATTCTTGACAAGCATTTTTTGCTCAAATAGCTTCACTAAGTTGGTGACAATGTTAGTCATTTATTATGATTATTATTTTGTTTTTTTATTATTTAATAAATGTCATCCACTTTTTATTCACAGCACTGTCCGTCACACAAATGTTCTTCCTTCCAATAGTTGGAAAACAAAGTTATGTCTATGTTTAGCTTTAAGATAAGGCCAGTGAGTAAGACCAGATGTTTTGGTAAGATTGTACATGGCTCACAGTGACATTTGCTAAACCAACTCATGGCGGGGATGCTTGTAACTCAATTTTAATAAAGGTATCATGTAATGAGAAAAAGCTGACACATTGATACTATTAATGGGCAAAATCCCAAATATTTTCTTTGAATGTATGGATAACATTTATCTATAGCCTTTTTATTAGACATTACAAATTACATGATGGCATCGCGTTCCCCCCCAAACACTTTTTTACCAAACATAATGAATAATCCATCCATCCATCCATTTCCTACCGCTTATTCCCTTTGGGGTCGCGGGGGGCGCTGGAGCCTATCTCAGCTACAATCGGGCGGAAGGCGGGGTACACCCTGGACAAGTCGCCACCTCATCGCAGGGCCAACACAGATAGACAGACAACATTCACACTCACATCCACATAATCGTGATTTCAATATTGACAAAAATTACCTTAATTTTTATTTTGTCCATAATCGTGCAGCCCTATGTGTAAGACTAGATCTCATACATGATCACTATTTTTATCTAAATGGGCAAAAAGTGCAGTTACGTCTCAAGGCCATTAGGTGCCTTCTTGCCCAATGTTCACATTTATTTATGTTATTATTTTGTTTCTGTCATATCACTTTGTTTATGTTTGTGTTGCTTTCATATGCACATTTATCCAAATCAAATCAAACTTTATTTATACAGCGCTTTTCATACAAACCCTGTTTCCCTATGAGTTGGGAAATTGTGTTAGATGTAAATATAAACGGAATACAATGATTTGCAAATCATTTTCAACCCATATTCAGTTGAATATTCTACAAAGACAACATATTTGATGTTCAAACTGATAAACTTTTTTTTTTTGCAAATAATCATTAACTTTAGAATTTGATGCCAGCAACACGTGACAAAGAAGTTGGGAAAGGTGGCAATAAATACTGATAAAGTTGAGGAATGCTCATCAAACACTTATTTGGAACATCCCACAGGTGTACAGGCAAATTGGGAACAGGTGGGTGCCATGACTGGGTATAAAAGCAGCTTCCATGAAATACTCAGTCATTCACAAACAAGGATGGGGCGAGGGTCACCACTTTGTCAACAAATGCGTGAGCAAATTGTTGAACAGTTTTAGAAAACCTTTCTCAACCAGCTATTGCAAGGAATTTAGGGATTTCACCATCTACGGTCCGTAATATCATCAAAGGGTTCAGAGAATCTGGAGAAATCACTGCACGTAAGCAGCTAAGCCCGTGAACTTCGATCCCTCAGGCTGTACTGCATCAACAAGCGACATCAGTGCGTAAAGGATATCACCACATGGGCTCAGGAATACTTCAGAAACCCACTGTCAGTAACTACAGTTGGTCGCTACATCTGTAAGTGCAAGTTAAAACTCTCCTATGCAAGGCGAAAACCGTTGATCAACAACACCCAGAAACGCCGTCGGCTTCGCTGGGCCTGAGCTCATCTAAGATGGACTGATACAAAGTGGAAAAGTGTTCTGTGGTCTGACGAGTCCACATTTCAAATTGTTTTTGGAAACTGTGGACGTCGTGTCCTCCGGACCAAAGAGGGAAAGAACCATCCGGATTGTTAACGGCGCAAAGTTGAAAAGCCAGCATCTGTGATGGTATGGGGGTGTATTGGTGCCCAAGACATGGGTAACTTACACATCTGTGAAGGCGCCATTAATGCTGAAAGGTACATACAGGTTTTGGAGCAACACATGTTGCCATCCAAGCAACGTTACCATGGACGCCCCTGCTTATTTCAGCAAGACAATGCCAAGCCACGTGTTACATCAACGTGGCTTCATAGTGGCTTCATAGTGTAGTCCAGACCTGTCTCTCATTGAAAATGTGTGGCGCATTATGAAGCCTAAAATAGCACAACGGAGACCCCCGGACTGTTGAACAACTTAAGCTGTACATCAAGCAAGAATGGGAAAGAATTCCACCTGAGAAGCTTAAAAAATGTGTCTCCTCAGTTCCCAAACGTTTACTCAGTGTTGTTAAAAGGAAAGGCCATGTAACACAGTGGTGAACATGCCCTTTCCCAACTACTTTGGCACGTGTTGCAGCCATGAAATTCTAAGTTAATTATTATTTGCAAAAAAAAAAAAGTTTATGAGTTTGAACATCAAATATCTTGTCTTTGTGTGCATTCAATTGAATATGGGTTGAAAATGATTTGCAAATCATTGTATTCCGTTTATATTTACATCTAACACAATTTCCCAACTTATATGGAAACGGGGTTTGTACATAAAAGAAATGCAAGGCAAATTGCTTTACAGACTTAAAAACAATACCCCGTTGATCTAGATCCCCCATTATCGCACACACAGACAAGCACGCATACAATGACAAAACGCAAACACACACACACACACACACACATATGAAAAAATGAATGCATGTCTCCATAGTTCTTATCTTAAGAAATCTAATTGAGTATATTTATGAAAACATTTAAAAAAGTTATATGTTGTAAATCACAAGTTTGTTCTGTAATTTGTCTCTTAGTTTGAATTTAATCTTGAACCTTTAAATGTAATATTTATGTATTGAGATGTGTGCATGCCTGGATGATTGTTATTTAACCCTAACTGATTGTTGAGCAAGGGCTTCACGGTGGCAGAGGGGTTAGTGCATCTGCCTCACAATACGAAGGTCCTGAGTAGTCTTGGGTTCAATCCCGGGCTCGGGATCTTTCTGTGTGGAGTTTGCATGTCCTCCCCGTGACTGCGTGGGTTCCCTCCGGGTACTCCGGCTTCCTCCCACTTCCAAAGACATGCACCTGGGGATAAGTTGATTGGCAACACTAAATTGGCCCTAGTGTGTGGATGTGAGTGTGAATGTTGTCTGTCTATCTGTGTTGGCCCTGCGATGAGATGGCGACTTGTCCAGGGTGTACCCCGCCTTCCGCCCGATTGTAGCTGAGATAGGCTCCAGCGCCCCCCCGCGACCCCAAAGGGAATAAGCGGTAGAAAATGGATGGATGGATGATTGTTGAGCAACCATTTCCAAACACACATCCTGTGGCCGTTGAAAATATGTTCATCCTAAATATGACAAAAGTATCGTCTGTATTTGTCATCTTGTCTTGCAGCGAAGATTGCAAAACATGAAGTCCAGCTCGGCAAGGTCTTGTACAGCCACCGCAACGCTTACTCTGTCCTAAATTTCGTTGGAGAAGGCTACTTTGGAAAGGTGGCACTGTGCAAAAACGTGTACACTTCGGAGACGGTGGCTATCAAGATCCTGAAGCATGAAGCTTCTATCAAACAAGACCTCGACAGAGAGCTGTTAATGCTCAAGAAGATCAGTGCCTTGGATCCTGACAACTCCAACATGGTCAGGTTCTATGAGCACTTTGAGCATGAAGGAAACATCTGTCTGGTGTTTGAGTTATTGGACTGTAATCTCATCGATATGATGGAGGAACGACAGCGTCAGCCGCTGTCACTAGATGAAGTTCGTGTCATTGGCCATCAGCTGCTGGTGGCTTTGGACTCCCTGAAGGCTCTTGGCATTGTCCACACTGACATTAAGCCTGACAACATTATGCTTGTTAACAGGAAAGACCAGCCGCTGAGGGTGAAACTGATCGATTTTGGTAACGCCATCTCAGCATCCAAAGTTAAGAGAGGGTTGGATATACAACCAGTAGGATACCGAGCTCCAGAAATCACGCTCGGCCTCACTTACAGCGAGAACATTGATGTCTGGAGTGTCGGCTGCATCCTGGCCTTCCTCCTCCTGCCCGGAAACCTTTTCGGTGTAAACTGTGAATATCAAATGATAAAGCGTATCGTTGGGCTTCTGGGCCAGCCAGATGACCATGTGCTGCAGACCGGCAAATACACTGAGCAGTATTTCGTTGAAGACGAGGACGTTGGCTACTTTCATTATCGATTCATGACACCAGAGGAGTATGAAGCAGCCAACAACATGAAACCAAAAGAGCCCAATAGTTGCAAACTTCTCGCTAAACCACTGGAAGATCTGATTTTGCCCCCCCTTGAGGGAGAGAGCGCAGAGGGTGAGCTTGAGGACAGGAAAGCTTTCATGGATCTGCTGACAAGCATGCTGCATGTGGACGGGAATCAGAGAATCTCTGCCGCAGAAGCCTTGCAGCATCCTTTCATCACAATGACTCACCTGGCCGACCCTGCCGGGAGGAGCCTGCTGACACCCAAAGACGTCCTGTCAGAAGAAGAGCAAATCTCCCCCCCGAATCCAAAGGGTGCTAATGGATCCAACAAAAGCATCTTGAAGAGAATACGCAAATTCTTCCGCAGAATGACCTCTTCATTTTATCGCAGGCCCATGCTAATGGACTGATTACTTTTACCAACCAACATGTATATATATATATATATATATATATATATATATATATATATATATATAAACTAACTTGAACATTTATGTGTGTATGTATATGTATACATATATGTATATATATATATATATATATTATATTTAATGTACATATACATTTTTGATTAAATATTATTTTTGTATTAAATGACAAGCAAAATAAAAAAAAATGCATTACTTTTGTGCACTTCTGCAGCATCAACTATGCAACTTTAGTTTTTCAATCAAATGTTATATATTTTATTAAAAAAGCAATACAAAATCTGTTCATTCTTGTACTAATTTTTTTTTACTTCCGTTCGTCATTCAAATATGGGTGACGTGGTGCTTACTGCTGTGACAAAGTAAGAGATGGTAGTATATCTCCATGATCCCCAAAAGGGTATTGTAATCAATCAAATGTCATACAGACAAGAACAATGTGCAAAACAGATTGTAATAAAAATGTTGCAAAAAAAAGATTTGCCATGACCCTACATGAGAGTTTTGGACTTGTGGTTATCTTCCTGAGCTTGATGTTATTTTCATTCTGGCGCTCTTCAATTTACATCTGTACTTACTGTGTTTTCATTTCCTGCCATGTCATCTCTGGCCTGAGCGCTGCCTCCCTCACCTGTTCCTGATAGGCAATCAGGACACATTTTATGCCAGCCCTTTTCCTCTGGACAAGGTCAGATCAGTGTTTGTTGCTACCTAAAAAAGTGTAGTCCTTTTTGTGCACTCCCTAGTGCCTAAGTTCTCTTTGCTGCACAAGCTCTCATTAAATTAAATTTTATCTTGGCTATGCCTGTCGTCTGTGCATCCTGGGGTCACGCTTCAAGCTTAGCTTGCACATACCTGACATTGTTCCTACTAATGTATTTTTAGGTGATATTTTAGTACATTCGATATCTATTGTAGGGTGTGTGTCAATTATAATTTTACATAAGCTTTTACAAAAATAAGCGTATACATATATTACATTGAATTTTATTGTTAGTTGAAGTACAGTACCTTGCAAAAATTAAAACTCAAGTGGAGGAAATATTACAGTAGTTCTTAATGTCATTGGGTCAATTCACGCATTTACAGTCAGTGGAGAAAGAAAAAATTATGAATCTACTGTCTTTTAATTTTTCACAATGCTGTGTAATGGAAGTGTATTTTGATCATTTTACAAAAATACTTAAAACAATCAAATCAAACTGCCATACAGTTGTTGTGGAACAGCTCGCCTACTGGTTGATTTGAGAACTGTTGCAAGAACTCTCCCAGCTCATCCAACGAGAATTTCTCCACCCAGTTGTCTGCGGTGTTCCTGGCTGCGGCGGCGCCCCTCTGAATGGGCTTGTCGTTGTTGTCCAAACAGCAGAAAGCATTCCACAGGTAGTCTGGGATGTTGACACGCTTCACGTTGTTCTTGACGATCCAATTAGCCGCAGAGGGAATGGCACCGACCAGAACGTAGACCTTGGAGCACTTACTGCGGAAAAGCTCAGTGAGCTGAGACTCATGGATTCTCCATGCATTTTGGTTCAGTTTGGGGTTCTGAGGAACCACGTTGGTGAGGGTGAAAGTGGCATTACGGCCAGGGACTGTTATGAAAGTAGGGAGAAGAAGTGAGATTTAAAGATATGTTGTGATTATGTCCTAATCCTACAAATATGATGAGTAGGGGTGTCCAAACTGTAGAAAATATTGTGTGTATCTGACACTATCAGTACCCTATGAGCTTCTTTGAAGTGCAATGGTTGGATCATAAGTTGTTGCTAAGTAAGTGAATGTTTTTATAAATGGCAGATACTTTAACAAACCTGCATGGTGTCCATTAGGGTTAAGGTGACCACGATCAAAGCCAGAGTGTGTATAGTCCTCATTGAGAGCTTGTTTCTCCCCTAGGTAGATCCCAGGATGGTCTCTCCCCAGCCAGTAACCATCCTTCATTTCAGCTTGCCAGGATGGGTTTACCAGCTATACAAGAATCACAAACTTTGAATACTGGTGGAACACCAATTGTTGAATGCTTCACAAATATACTACTGCATTTCTATTTAGAGAGAATATTATGTGTGATAAGTCAATTCAGATTTTGTTTTACCCCATATCCTTGCTTAGTGTCACAGGAGAGCTGGGGTCTATCCCAGTAGACTTTGGGGCGAGAGGCGGGCTATACTCTTTACAGGTCACCAGTCAATCATAGGGCACAAATAGACAACCTAAGGACAATTAAGAGTCTAAGGGCCTGATCTACTGGGACCCTAAATAGTAGGGGTGTGGGAAAAAATAGATTCGAATTCAAATCGCGATTATCATTTACTGATTCTCATTTTTCAAAAATCGATTTTTATTTATTATTATTATTTTTTATTTATCAATCCAACAAAATAATAAAGCAATACCATAACAATGCAATCCAATCCCAATACCAAACCCGACCCAGCAACACTCAGAACAGCAATAAACAGAGCAATTGAGAGGAGACACAAACACGACACCGAACAATCCAAAAGTAGTGAAACAAAAATGAATATTATCAACAACAGTATCAATATTAGTAACAATTTCAACATAGCAGTGATTAAAAATCCCTCATTGACATTATCATTAGACATTTATAAAAAATTAAATAAAAAAAAGAATAGTGTCACAGTGGCTTACACTTGCATCCCATCTAATAAGCTTGACAACACACTGTGTCCAATATTTTCACAAAGATAAAATAAGTCATATTTTTGGTTCATTTAATAGTTCAAACAAATTTACATTATTGCAATCAGTTGATAAAACATTGTCCTTTACAATTATAAAAGCTTTTTACAAAAATCTACTACTCTGCTTGCATGTCAGCAGACTGGGGTAGATCCTGCTGAAATCCTACGTATTGAATGAATAGAGAATTGTTTTGAATTAGAAAAACATTGTCTTTGAATCGAGAATCGCGTTGAATCGAAAACATCGATTTATAATCGAATCGTGACCCCAAGAATTGATATTGAATCGAATCGTGGGACACCCAAAGATTCGCAGCCCTACTAAATAGCATGTGCAAACTATAAAATTGTGTGTCTACTATTAGTGGGTGTGTTGTGGGTGATCTACTAAGACAGCATAGATAACAATTGCAAAAATTGTGCCCTATTTAAATGAAGTTTTTCTGTGTATACTGGCTGTCACCATGGAGACACTCATTTCCCTCCACATTTATGTTATCATACGTTCCAACCTGTGGCGTTTCGTCATGCTGTTAACATGCAGCACACCACCTTTTCTAGGCTTTATTGAAGCCCGACCAAGACAATAGAACCAATTTTTGGCACGTTGAAGGTGTGCTCTGGAAGGTGCTGCTGTTTATTATGGTGTGCCTAGAATAAGTCAGTGGTAAGAAAATGTATACATTTAAATACGTTTTTTGATGACCTGTACATATAAAAACTATCAGCAAACATTAAAACACATTAAATTTGCTTTAATCAGTCACATACTTTAAGGCATGATGTCAAACATGCGGCCCGCGGGCCAGATTAGGCTCGCAAACAGGTTAAATCCAGCCCGCGAGATGAGTTTGCTAAGTGTAAAATTGAGCTGCATTCTTAAATTAAAGAAACTGCTGTTCTGAATGTGTCCACTTGATGTCGCAAAAGCTATTCTGTTAGGCAAGCAAATAGTTTAGACATGTATAGTATAGTATAGTATAGTATGCAAGCAAGTATACTAAGCAAGAGGTACATGGTAAAGCGGGGCTGCGAACAGTTTTAGGTCTAATAAATCACATTGTGAGTGCTAAATGATTATATTTGCATCTCCTTCTCCCAGTAATGTGAGTGTTCTGATGATCAGCATATGTTCTGCATATACTTGAAGACAGACACACTAAATTGATTGCACTCTATTTTGCTAATTAAAGAGACAAAATCCTCTGCACACTTGCTTAGTAGATCAGTTTTTGCAAATTTGCACACGTTTTAGTGAATGCAAGCCTCTAGTATGTCAGGGCTTTAGTAATACTATTCTCAGGGCATTGACCATAGACTGTCCAAATCATCATTGTCATCAGTTCGTGTTCACAGATTTAGACATCTCTCGTCTGAAGGCCTGGTCAAGGATCGATGGTATTTATCCTCTCAGTCTGAGCAATCTGAACAACTCTTTGTGACAAAATTGGAGTAAACCCACTCAAGAGCGGGGAGAAAATGCATGTTCCACACAAATAAGTCTGAGCCAAATGCAACAAGTCAAATGTGCTGCTGTAATACATCAATACAAATAGGAATAAAACAATCAGGCATACATAATGTTATGTTTTATATTGTATAGACAGTTGCAATTCTCTTTATTAGTTGAAAAACTTGCAATTTCTAATAAACCAGCAAAAAAAATACTATTGTTTTTACTGACCATCTATTGAAACTGAGGTTTGAAAACAAATGCAATCATTTTGAGAGTATTTTTATCATTGAGTGTGGCACCAACCTGAGGCTCTACAAACCACCGTCTCTCCCTCCCACCTCCATTGCTTGGCTGGAAAATGTATGCAGAGTAAACTGCAATACGATGGTTGGTGTCGTACAGCGTGGCAAAGTGATACCTGGTAGTGCAAAGAGAATCTTCAACAGTTTTACATATATTGGATGAAATGTGAACATGCCTTGGTGCTAAAAGTAAATCGACCATACAACTGTCAACTATCCTAATACAGTGGGACTAGTTCTTGTACACTCCTTTTTCTATCATTTATATTTCCACTAAAAATTTCAACTACATTTTGCCAAGGTTTTTGCATACTGTCTCGTTTATTGAACGGTCATGTGCGTGGCAAACTTTTATTCTGAATCATTCTACTTTATCGAGTGTCCAAACAAAGAATCCAATGTGTTGGTGACTTGTTTTTAGTGTTTTGTTATATTATTGTGTACGACTACGAAATCACACCCAATGGGGCCAAAGAGAGTGGCAAGGGGCAACACTGCAGTGGAACCTCAATTTACAAACCCTCATTGCACAAACTTTTCGATTTACGAACCACAGGTTGAATAAAATTTAGTCCGTTTGATTTATGTGCAGTCTCAGAGTACAAATGTGCAGCCATTTTGTGCCCGGCAGAAAAGTCAGTGTGTGGTCTCTGTGCAGTGCTGTTGTTAGCTACAAAGTGCTGCTTTGTGTGATTTTTAAGCCTCTTTAAAACATTTGTCTAATTGTGATTGCTGAACATGGGTCCAAAGAAAGCAATAGACGTGTGACATAAGGTTTGAAACATTCAGGAAGTATCCACAGCGTTGTTGACACTGTCGCCCCCTAATTCCCCTTAACCAACAAGGTAAAGTCTATTTATTTTGTTATCCTAATCATTGTAGCGACCTGGCTGTTAAAGTTGTTTGTGATTTCAAACTGTGAGAGCCCTCATTGATATTATCATTAAAAACATTAATAAAAAAATAAAATGAAATTAAAAATGAACAATAGTGTCACAGTGGCTTACACTTGCATCGCTTGACAACACACTGTGTCCAATATTTTCCACAAAGATAAAATAAGTCATATTTTGGTTCATTTAATAGTTAAAACAAATTTAAATAATGGATCCCATATTCCAATATATGACTCATTATTATCTAAACTACTGATATCATCTCCATAGCTCGTGTGTAGCAGTCAGTATGAGTTGGACTATCAACATCTATTCAATTTTTTGATATTACCCTTTTTGTTATTATGCATATTGAAAGAAAAGCATTTTTACTCTTTGATGACACGTTACTAAATTGATGAAGATCCCCAAGAATACAAGTTTGCAGTGTCATTGAGATGTTTATATAAAGGAATGTGATTGCTTCTTTTGTTGTTTTCAACCATAACTCTTTTATTCTCTGACATTCCCACAATAAATGAACAAGAGTTCCCTCAGCTGCCCAACACTTCATACATAACTTGCTATCTACTACACCAATTTTAAACAGCTGAGAAGATGTAAAATACAATCGATTCAATATCTTAAATTGAGTCAGCTTATCTTTAATGCTTCTAAAGGGCTTATTGACATTTTTCCAAATATCATTCCACGATATGTCTCTTTCATCTCAAATGTTTAAGCCATCATCCATTTCCGAACACATGCATCATTTGCATTTCTAGTGTGGTGTTCATTTATTATTCCATAAAATAGTTTCATTAATTTCTTAATTGTATCTTGATTAAAAAGTGCATCTTCCAGTTCATGGCTATTTAAGGACATACTTTCAGAGGATATGCATTTTTATTTACAGCGTGTTTTAAAGAGTTAAAATTTTAAAAATGATTTCTGGGTACATTATATTGATCAACTAAATCATTGAACGGTTTATAAGAGTTTTTATTAATAATATGATGAGGTAACGTTTTGATTTTGTTAATAAATAGAAAATTGATCCATTTTGATATACAGTCCTGTATAGTGTTTTATATTGTGTTCAAAGTGTGCCAACTTTTACTAAAATATGGATTTTTGTTGAGGCTAGAAGCCATTATTCATGTATACATTGTTTCTTATGGAGACATTTGCTTCAATATACTGACTTTTCTATTCACGAACTCTGTTCAAGAACCACTTAATTTGGTAAATCAAGTTTCCATTTGATCTATTAGTTATAAATAATCTGTATGTGTTAAAGTTAGTCATGGTATCCAACCGGGTTCCGTGCTTGGACCATTAAAATTCAGTCTTTACATGTTTCCCCAATGCTGTATTACTAGAAAGCCGTCTGCTTGCTAAAACCCTCTATCCTGTATTCACTATCTACCCTATGACCCTCTACTCAGACTCTCTATCTCAGGGATTCTCAAACTGCGGTACCTGGTACACAGGCTCCATCTGGTGGTATGCCAACAAATTAATTAAATATTCATACAGTGTTACTGTTCAAATGGAATTGAATGTTACAGTGGCCAAAAATATTAAATATACTTGTTAAATGGAACCTGTGCCTTGCTTTTAATTTATTTATTTAACCTATTATGGTACTGTACTTTAATGTTGGTAATGTGTTTTCTGAGGTACTTTCTTGCCTCGAGGGCCAATTGCTTGCTCAGGTATATCAAGAATGTGGTTGCCTGCTCCATGCCCAAATCTAAACCCTAAACTGTATCCTTCTCCCACTCCGCTCATCACTGTCTTTGCCAACAAGATTCTTCAATAATAGATAAATAAAAGCGATTTCATTCGTCATTTATATTCATTCTGCATTGTACAGTGTATGTAAAGTTTCACTTTGTCTCCATAAAATGTGTTTTTTGTTCTTTTTTGGGGTCTTGAACGGATTCATTGAATTTATAGTATTTCTTATGGGAAAAATAGCTGATTTTTCCTGACCTTTAGATTAAACAGAGATATATTTCATGCCATACAATTTTCATTTCACCTGTTGGAAAAGCGTTGGCAGAGGCGTACAGTGCCAGATGTAGACGTGTGGTATTCTGGTACTTTTCTGCTATGGAAATATTCCATGCATTCTGGCACATCCTGGGGGGGAAAAAAAGTAAATTAATAGATTTACAGGGGAAAAAACATGTTACCGAAGGGTTTAAAACAGGGGTACCCAAAATCTTTTTGCCCGTCGAGGGTTGGCTTCCCAAATATAATTGTCACGTCGGGGTCACATTTTACTGCGTGGTCGTTCTCCCAGGATGCAGACGGAAAACTCCGGACGAAGCGTGCAGGTAGTATATGATTTAATGTCCATAAATCATTCAACGAAATACAAACATACCGGAAACAAACAAGGGATGCGTGCCGATTGCTCGGGGAGCTAAGGCGAGACTTAGCACAGGAATCTTGAACAAGGAAACAGGAATAAACCAACGTAACTGTTGCATACAGCAAACAAGGAAGCCAGACAGTTTGTGGCGAACAACGTGAATAAGTAGCTCTCTGATTAGTGCCAGGCAGCAGGTGAGTGTGCCGAACACTAATCAGAGGCAGGTAAAACTAATCAGAGCACCCATGGTAACCCTAACCCAAACCCAGGGGTGCTCAAGACAGGAACTGAGGGAGTTCAAAACTAAACAGAACATGATCCGGGCAACGGATCATGACAATAATACATATTTTTACTGCCGTCTTTTAAGGTCACACAATCACTGATGGTTAACTAGTTGTCCCTCCCTTTTTGCAGACCACGTGCCGTGCGTAGGGCCCCGTGGTTCGTCGGAGGCCCCATTTTGAATAATCAGACGTAAAATATCAAAATAATGAATGACAGGGCGCTTCATATGAAATTATACCGCAAATGTATCCAGGCTCCTTCTTGCGCTGTCACTGATAAAACATAATAGCACATTTTTACCTCTGCATTGTCTTCTATGGCGCGCAGCATTAATGCACTCATCTTGCAAGGGAAGACATACCTACTGGATTCGATGTCTGGAGGTAGTGGTTTGCAAATTTATGTTGTACAAAAAAATATATTATTAATTCATTTATTGCTTGCGAAATAATTTTCGTCCAAAACATGCATCAAAATTAAGTCAAGTTGAAGTGAAATAGTATACAAAATGTTTCACACCAATAAAAAAGAGTGAAAATAAAACACAATTCTGCTTAGGGACCCAATTTAGCCCCACTCCTCTATCCATCTTGTTTGCTCTAATTAAAGGAGCTTTATTATTGAAATTTAAGATGTTTGTGTTTCACAATTAAAATTGCTGTGTTTAGCCTCTGGCCCATTAGCGTATCTTAACTTTGGCCCTCGTAGATAAAACGCTTGCTTGGGCACCCCTGCTTTAGAAGCTATTGAATAGTAAACACAAACCTCAAATTGTCCCACAAGGTCTGCACGGACAACAAAGAAGAGCGACAGAAGACTGCACAGAGTTACCAGTGTTTCCATTTTGGGGCATAACCTCTGGCTACAGGTTCTCGGTCTCGTCTGGCCTAGAGTTAAGATGAATAACGTGTCAAGAAGGATAGAGTTAGTTTAGAGTTGGGGTTGGGGTTAGGTTAGGTTAGGTGTACAGGAGTTAGGTTGGGGTTAGTATTAGGGTTAGAAGTTAGGCTAATTTGAGTTAGAGTTAGGGCTTAAAACAGGTCTTTTCAACTAAGAGACACATTTCGAGAAAGCTAAGAGCAGACTTTTTTCTATTTGTCCTGTAGTGGACATTTGATTTTTGGTCTATTTATTTGTCAAAACTATGGATTTCGGGGAAACAAATAGTCTTGTCTACAGTGTAAAGAAAATTACTGAAAAATTAACAATGCTACCGTTTCTTCATTTACAGTAATGCACTGTAAAAACAACAAATGTAGATTTTGGGCTGAAAAAACTGGCATCTTAGTCCCCAGAATTTTATTGCAAAATCTACAAATATATTTACACTGAATAAAATGGAAAAACAATATTACTGTTATTTTTATGGTAAAACACATTTTTTTTAACTTTGAAATCTACAGTCGTTACAGTACAATACAGTAGATGGTAAAATATACTGGTGACGTTTTTTATCTTATAATCTGCAGTTGTCTTTACAGTGTATACAACAGGAGCACTTTGCTTTTTGTAAGGCTCTATTGCAAAAAGGTAGTCAAAGTAATGAGTAAATGAAATGTAAAAATAGAGAAAATGGAAATATCATATTGTACTTTTTGCATGTTCAAAAGGAACCTAAACAACATCAAAGATCATGTATATGGCAGTGTTCTAGTGTTTTTATGAGTCTCTCACAAGATTTTTGAACTGAACTTGCGGGCTACCAGTTGAATAGCCCAAATGATGAAAAAGAGAGGACTTAAAATGAAACCTTGAGGCACTCTCTAGTATAACTAAAGTTGAATAAATGACTACTGACTGCATCTGAAATAAACAAGCTACAGCAACACCTTAGTTACATAAATCACATCCCAAAAAAATGTGTAACTGCCAAAAAGTAGAGGACTTAAAGGGGTGCCTTAAGGAATGCCTTAGTAATGTGAATTACAAGTTTGGACCCCAGTGTTCAGGATTTGGCCCGTGGGCTGCAAGTTGAAAGGTTTAAAGGTTTGGATAACCCTAAATCTTTGATACTTATGTATGTGTTGTGCAGTCTCAACACATACGTGAATTGATCAAAATAATAATTCTCGATGTCAATTCAGCAAAAAAAAACTACACACGACCATCAATATTTTCTTCCGTTGGTGTTTACTCAAGTGTGTGTGTTCTACTTACCTCGTGTCACACTCACCAGCTGCCACAGTGTGCACTGAGGTGAGAAAGACATATATATGGGACTACACGTCACCTTTCACCTGGTTAGTCTACTTTGATTATCTCCACCTACGGCAACGCGTGATGATACAGTCTGTGTGCGTTGGAAAAAATAGAATCAAATACAATTTTAATAAAGCACGTTCCTACTATTTACTTTTTTTTTCGGTTGTGGTTGAAATGGTCAAAATGACAGGTTATGGGTGCTTTGGTAAAATGTATGGATGAATTAAACAATATTCTGCCAGCAAGGAAATATTTGTGTTGTTTTGTTAACAATTCCATATAACTATAGCTATTAATTTATATTCATTAATTATATATATATGAATGAGAACTCATTGGGTCGATTTATTTGTAAAATGAGAGCTATCGGTTATCTCTTCCTTCATATGTTGTTTTCCCAACGATCACGGCACAGGTGGTGCACTAACTTCACTCAAAGCTCTCGCACTTATTTGCACTTCCATCCGTCATTAAATATCTGGCAGACATTGTGGAAAAATTCTATTAAAATGAGTAAATAAACCTGTCATAGCCCGATGCTGTGAAAAGGTGGTATGAATGTGAGTGAAGCTTCATTAGATGAATATTATAAAAGGCAAAAACAAAATGCATATTTGTATTGGTCATAATAAATGAGCTGGAAATCTTACATATAATATGTACAACATAAAGTTTCAAGAGACACTTTAGTATTGAAGAAAGCAAAACATATTCTCTATACCAGGGGTGTCAAACCCATTTTAGCTCAGGGCCGCATGAAGAAAAATCTATTCCCACATGGGTAAAATCATGGCATAATAACTTAAAAATACAACTAGGACAACTTCAGATTGTTTTCTGTTTTACTTTGGCCCAAAATAGAACAAGCGTATTCTGAAAGTGTATACATCACAAATAATATTCTTGACAAAACACTTTAAGTTAGTTGAAAATTCTGAGGAAAAATTTGGTGTAGATTCAAAAACACCCTGAAGAACACAATGAACTTCGACTTAATCTCAGTTTATCTACAAGGCAATTCAACTATAAATCACAGCCCATCTCGGATTGAACAAAAAAACGATATAAAGCATAAATAAAAACTCTTCTATGTATCAACTACCTCATTTGTCATTTCCACACATTAATCCAGTCCTAACCCAACAAACCATGCAAACTGAGGTAGAAACTAGGTAAAAAAAAAGTTGTACAAAAACAATACAATACAATGTACTATTAACAACTACACAGGCTTTATTAAGTACAAAAGTAATATAATAATACATTTTGTACAGTATTTACCTTGGAGATTGGACTTCTACGGTATCTCCTTCCTGCCGCTTCTCCATCAAACACCGTCTTTTTCATATTCTTATGGATAAATGTCCGCCATTTAGAAATGATTATAACATAATTGGTTGGCATTAGCAACTTATTCTGCTTCTGTGTGGTGCAGACTAGCAGTGCTACGCTAGGTACATGCTCGCCATTTTTGGATGGTTTTATTTCTTCAATTCAATGAATATCATCAGCCTCTTCCTCTCATCACTGTCTTACACACTCACTTTCTTCCTTTCATGGTTAGAAAAACAAAGTCATGTCGATCTTTAGCTGTAAGATAATGCTAGCAACTAGCTTTACCATGAATTCATTAACGTGCACCCAGACTTAAACAAGTTGAAAAACTTAATTGGGTGTTACCATTTAGTGGTCAATTGTACGGAATAGGTACTGTACTGTGCAATCTACTAATAAAAGTCTCAATCAATGAAAGCACGTGATGTTTTGGACCGATATTGGGTTCACTGTGACATTCCCAACGCCAGGGATAGTCAACTGGCCAAATCCGGGCCGGAAATGAAACAGAAAAAGCCCCCGAGTTCAGTTCAAAATTTGGGAGACAAACTTTTTCGCACCAAATTCCTAAGAATACTAGGGTGCTCCTGTGGTATGGAAGAACTTGGTAAACACATTGGCAGATCCTTGCATAGCAAAGGCTGGGGTCCAAACTTGTGATTTACATAACTGAGGTGTTCCTCAAGGCACTCCTTTAAGTCCTCTCCTTTTTGGCAGTTATCCATTTTTTGTAATGGGATTTATGTAACTAAGGTGTTGCTGTAGCTTGCTTACTTCAGATGCAGTCAGTAGTCATTTGTTCAACTTTTTTTTGGTATATTAGAGGGGTTCCTCAAGGTGCCATTTTAGGTCCTATCTTTTTCATCATTTGGGCTATTCAGCTAGTGGCCTGGAAGACCAGTTCCTCACTCACATTTTTTGTAGCAGATTCTGAAGAACTCTCGAGCAGGTGTGCCCAAACTTTTTGACTTGGTGGCTAAAAAAATTTGGCCGTGGGCCGAAAGCCAACTGCATGTAAAGTAACTATCCATCCATCCATTTTCTACCACTTGTCCCTTTTTGGGGTCGCGGGGGGTGCTGGAGCCTATCTCAGCTGCATTCAGGCGGAAGGCGGTGTACACCCTGGACAAGTCGCCACCTCATCGCAGGGCCAACACAGATAGACAGACAATATTCACATTCACACGCTAGTACCAATTTAGTGTTGCCATATATATATATATATATATATATATATATATATATATGTATATGTATATATATATATATATATATATATATATACATATATACATGTTAGTATATATGTATGTAAAAGTTCGACTCCTACCTTGTTTACTTCCGTGACAACCTTCTTAAAGTTTTGTCTAGTTTTGCAACAACCTTCTTAAAGTTTTGTAATCAATAAAAATACCAAGCAGCTAAAATAGGCCAAACATGGATAAGTGTAGAGGGAGTGTTTTACATTTTCCCATCATGCACTCTAATGGATTTAAATGGGTGTAATTAAAAAAATTTTTTAATGGTGTTTGGGAAGTTTTTCATAATATCCACAATGTTCAGTGAGCAGTTTGTGTTATGTGTAACAATGTGTGTTGACGTTTGTTAGTCACATTTTTTTCTAATAATTTTTTTTTTTGCACTATGACAAGGGAAGGTTGTTTGGATTGTGTCATATAAGTAAACACTGTGCTATTATCTCAAAGTACATTCAAGGGTCATTTATCGGATTTACTCAAATTTTCCTCATGATGACATCAAATATGGACTCTTCTGAAACGATATTTTAATAATATTCTCAATATTTAAGATTAATTTCAAAGCACTCCGTGGTGAAATGCTTTCTTAAACATATGACATCTCGTGGGTAAATTGGAAGAAGCTGGTGGGCCTCACTTGGCCCACGGGCCATAGTTTGGACACCTCTGCTCTAGAGTGCTGTCATAGAAATGATCTTTGTCTATGGTTTTTTTTGCAGAAAGTTCTTAAAAACAGCAGAGTGCTCCTGTAACTCTAATACAATAAATAGACCAACATCAAATGTCTACTATAGAGTACACTGGTTCTCCGGAATGTACAAAATATACAAAATAAGGCTAAATGTGAAGGAAAAAGTCTGGACCCCTATCGTTAGCTTCCTTGTAAATGTGGCCCCCAAAACAAAAAATTGGATGAATATCCCTGCTTTAAGCCAACTAATGACGTGGATGCTTCTAACTCAATTCATGCTTGCAGGCCAAAGCATAACAATTAGTCAAGAGCCAGCTCTTGTCTCGAAACACTCTTAAGGTACTACTGTATATTATAATAATTATTGCTATGCGACAATAAAATATCTGGCACCTTGCGGAGTGTTGATAGATGTCGACCCTGCTGTCGCGACAAACAATCGTGCTTCATTTAAGAAGTTGTTGAAAGTCAGTTGAAGTAAAAGTGCCAAGCTAAACTTGAATGATGTTGATTTGAAATAAAGCCAAAGAAAACCGCACAGTCCAGACCAAACAAACATTGGGGATTAGATAAAGTAAGCAAGGGCTTTATTTATTCAGCCCTGCATTTTCCCATTACAGCATTCATTTTTCACATTAATGACTCTTCATAAATCTGCTAGACATGAGGCGACTGGACATGAAGTTGTCACTTTGTTTGCGCAGTGTAATTGTTTTATTATTACGGAATGAGTTGAATATTTAATGATCCGTGCTGTTTTGATTACGACTTGTTTCCCCTCCAATGTAAACACTATAAACTAGAAAGGGCAGACAAATAATAAAGCGTAAATATATTACAATTATTTGCACTGATAAAACTTCACTGTCTTATACAGACAACATAAAGAGACTCAATTCAAATATTCAACAAGCATTTGGTATTATCCAACACTTCCTAGTGTATTTTTGGGCATCTCGGTTTAATAACAATAAACTGGCTCAATAGCTGCATGTTCATGTTTTTTTAACCTGACCTCAGAAAGGTTGATGTTGCTTCAGTCTGCCTCTAGGTTGCAGTGTTGAGTTGTGATTATCCAGTACACCTGCTTGTTTCTTCTTTTAAATTGGTGTTGCAGGTTATTTAAGTGCTCAGCAACCGTGCAGGAAAACACTCTCTAAAATCCATGATACTTTACTGGTTATCAACACTAATATAATACTTTTGTCTCAGTTGACGAACTAAACACAAAATCAATCCAAAAAATCCTGAATGCCTAAACCTTTGAAAAATAGTGTTTTGTTTTAATTTAATCATAGCAAGAACAAAAAAAAAAGAAAGAAAAATAACGGTAGTGAAAATAGGGTGGTCAATTAAACGGTGCCCAGAATTGAATGTACATGACTTAATTAGCACATTCAAATATTTAATTGAACTGATTTGGTCTGTATAGATTCACTGATGACGCTATGACAATTAATGTGACTTATTTTATATAGCACATCTTCTCCAGAGACTCAAAGTGCTTTATATAGTGAACCCCATTATTAAAGTTAAAAGTTAAAGTACCAATGATTGTCACACACACACTAGGTGATAAAACATTGTCCTTTGCGATTATAAAAGCTTTTTACAAAAATCTACTACTCTGCTTGCATGTCAGCAGACTGGGGTAGATCCTGCTGAAATCCTATGTATTGAATGAAAAGAGAATCGTTTTGAATCGGGAAAATATCGTTTTTGAATTGAGAATCGCGTTGAATCGAAAAAAATCGATTTATAATCGAATCGTGACCCCAAGAATCGATATTGAATTGAATCGTGGGACACCCAAAGATTCGCAGCCCTAATATATATATATATATATATATATATATATATATATATATATATATACACACACACACACATCTCTAGTTAACATTTCAACCTCGCTTCAAAAAATCTCAATCAACACTGAATCTTAAGAAAATCAATCATTAATCAATCAAAGTCTATTTGTATAGCCCTAAATCACGAGTGTCTCAAAAGGCTGCACAAGCCACAACGACATCAGATCCCAGAACTCACATCAGGGCAAGAAAAAACTCAACCCAATGGGATACAATGAGAAACCTTGGAAGGGACTGCAGATGTGGTGACCCCCTGGGTGACCGGTGCAATGGACGTCGAGTGGATCTAGTTAATAGTGTGAAAGTCCAGTCCATAGTGGGGCCAGCAGGGGATCATCTTGAGTGGAGAGACGTCATCAACTGATGCACGGATGAGTGGTCCACCCCGGGTGCCGACTTTGAACAGCTAGCGCGTCATCTGTGGTCACCTAATAACCTCTCCACGCAGGAGAGGGGGGCAGAGCAGAAAACAGACGGCAGATCAACTGGTCTTAAAGGGGGGTCTATTTAAAGGCTAGTGTATACAAATTAGTTTTAAGATAGGACTTAAATGCTTCTACTGATAACAAATTCAATGTGTTTCTCAATTATAGCACAACCTTTAAACAATTTATTTAATGTATGTTGTCACAATTCAATTACAAGTAGAACAGAGGAACCCAAGGATGCAGATGGAATGTGAGTAAATAGTTCTTTACTAAACCAAAACGCACTCACAACAATAATCCAAATAGAATGTAACAAAAAGCGACGGTGCGAAAAAGAGCACCGTGACAAAAAGAACAAAAGCTAATATAGAAAGCTAACTAAACTTGGGTCGGAGTTGCAAGACGTGCAAACTAACAAAGTACATACCAAGCTGGATGACACTGGAAATAGCCAAGAAGGTAAGAAGCATAAATACAAGGAGCATAGGAATCTTCATACAACAGGAGTCTAGGAGTGGAATTGCCGAGTGCCATCCAGCTGAAGAGGTGCTGCTTAAATAGTGTGAGGCTGATTGGACACAGCTGTGCACGTCTCACAACTCCGCCCACAGGAAAAGACAGGAACTCTGGGAAGAAGACAAACAATAAGAACCAGGTCTGCTGCACCAACAAAGGCAAACTGAACACAAACCACAAGATGGCAGCAGGCGTTGACAGTATTCCCCCCCCTAATCAACGGACGCCACCTGGCGGACCTCCTGGCTTACCGGGAAATCTATGATAGAAATCAGAAATTAGTGATTTATCAATAATAAGGGAACGTGAAATCCAAGAACGATCCTCTGGCGGGTAACCCTTCCAGTCGATCAGAAATTGCACCCCCCTACCCCGCTTCCTGGCGTCCAAAATGGTGTTGACAGTATAGGCTGGATGACCCTCCACCTGCTGAGGAGCTGGGGGAGACACTGGTGGAGGGCTAAGGTCGCTCGACTCAACGGGCTTTAGGCGGGAGACATGGTAGACCGGATAAGACTTGGGTACCTTGAGTCGAGCTGTGACGGGAGTGATCATCTGCTTCACCTCGTATGGTCCTATGAACCTAGGTGCCAGTTTCTTAGACTCTCCTGGCAGTGTAATGTCTTTAGATGATAACCAAACCTTCTGGCCGGGTTTGTAGTCGGGAGCTGGTCTGCGATGGCGATTTGCCATGATCTGGTTCCGACTGGCCGTACGAGACAAGGCGGCACGGGTATCACGCCACACACGGTGCACACGAAGGTAGTCACGGAGGGAACTGTGGACTCGACCTCTTTAGAGGAGAAGATTGGAGGTTGGAAACCATGCACCACATGAAAAGGAGACAGGCCAGTAGATGAACAGATGAGGGTGTTACGGGCATACTCCACCCATGGGAGATAGGTGGACCACAGTGATGGATGCTGGTGACAAACACATCTCAGAGCCGCCCCTAAGTCCTGGTTGGCTCTTTCCGACTGTCCATTAGATTGTGGGTGGTACCCTGATGACATGCTGACAGTGGCCCCTAACAAGTTGCAGAAGGATCTCCATGTAGCGGATGAAAACTGAGGACCTCTGTCTGACACCACATCCATGGGGATCCCGTGAAGTCGAACCACATGGGTGACCAGAAGCTTGGCGGTCTCCAGGGAAGAGGGAAGTCTGCGAAGGGGGACAAAGTGTGTGAATTTAGAGAATCTGTCTACTATAGTGAGGATGACAGAAAAGCCCCTGGAGATGGGTAGACCTGTGACAAAGTCCAGAGCGATGTGCGACCATGGACGGGAGGGGATGGGAAGGGGCTGCAGCAACCCTGCAGGAGCTTGATGAGAAGCCTTGCTCCTGGCACAAACAGGGCATGCAGCCACAAACTTCTTAGTGTCGGTGTGAATGGTAGGCCACCAGAACCGCTGTGTGAGCAGGAACTCCGTGCGTCTGGCACCTGGATGACAGGCAATCTTGGAGGTGTGAGCCCACGACAAGACCTCTGCACGTAGAGTTCTTGGCACAAAAAGGCGACCAGGAGGACATCCAGCAGGTGATGGGGAGTCCTTGATAGCCTCTGACACACGTCTCTCTACCTCCCACTGTACTGCGCCAAGGATCCGGGACTGAGGAAGGATAGTCTCTGGGGGAGTGTCTTCTGTCGGAGGAGAGAACATCCTAGACAAGGCATCAGGCCTTCCATTGAGTGAGCCAGGGCGAAAAGTGATACAGAAGTCGAACCTTGTGAGGAAGAGGGACCACCGGGCCTGGCGGGGATTGAGACGCTGGGCAGAGCGGACTCGGCAATTCTGTCACAATTCAATTACAAGTAGAACAGAGGAACCCAAGGATGCAGATGGAATGTGAGTAAATAGTTCTTTACTAAACCAAAAAGCACTCACAACAATAATCCAAATAGAATGTAACAAAAAGCGACGGTGCGAAAAAGAGCACCGTGACAAAAAGAACAAAAGCTAATATACAAAGCTAACTAAACTTGGGTCGGAGTTGCAAGACGTGCAAACTAACAAAGTACATACCAAGCTGGATGACACTGGAAATAGCCAAGAAGGTAAGAAGCATAAATACAAGGAGCATAGGAATCTTCATACAACAGGAGTCTAGGAGTGGAATTGCCGAGTGCCATCCAGCTGAAGAGGTGCTGCTTAAATAGTGTGAGGCTGATTGGACACAGCTGTGCACGTCTCACAACTCCGCCCACAGGAAAAGACAGGAACTCTGGGAAGAAGACAAACAATAAGAACCAGGTCTGCTGCACCAACAAAGGCAAACTGAACACAAACCACAAGATGGCAGCAGGCGGTGACATATGTATACTTAAGATAGTGAAATTATCCAAGAAGTGAAAGAGACAAGGTACTTAGGAATAAATATTTACAATAGTCTAAAGTTCCAAAGCCAGGTCAAAAGTCAAGTCAAATTTGGACTGCTTTCGTTTCATTAGAAGACAACTGTCTCGTCAAGCTGCTCTGTTGTATTCACACCCAATGACATTCTGTCAATTCTCGGATTAACTGATGGTCGCAAACTTTACCGACAGCTCTGAAGCCAGTCATATCCCTGCACAACCAGGCAATTAAGGTATTTGACAGAAAACCTGTGAGGTGGCATTATTGTGATGTCATGAAGCTTTTTACATTTGAACGTTTTGTACATTTTAGCAAACTGAAATAGTTTTTTACATGTCAAACTAAGCATGTGCCACCGCTGGTCTCTCGTCTGGCTGTCAGACGTCAAGGCTCTCGCAGACCTGACACCAGATTCTCAGTCAGTGGGGACTGTGTTGTTCCTAAGTTCAGAACATCTTTTGGACAGTCTTACAGAGCCAGACTGTGGAATACGGAGCCCCTAAAGGGATGTGGAGGGGAAAAAATGGAGCGATGGAGGAGCCTACCCATCATCCGTGGGAGAAGTTTATTGATTTCTATTTTAGTATTGGCCTAACATATAAAGACATCAAATCCTATTGTGGTCCCACAACAGAGCACAGATGGGTAGGCTCCCGCATGCTCCTGCTCCCCCATCGCTGTGTCTGTTTCACTTCCGGTTCACCATTGCTGTGTCTGTTTTACTTCCGGTTCACTGACATAGGAAAAAAACCTTTTGCGAGATCTTTTGCAGATCTCGCAAAAGTATTGTGAGATCTCGCAAAACATCCATGTCCCTTTAGGGGATCAGTAGTGGAACACTGTTACCACTAAATTAAAACTGCAAACTGACTTAAAGGGGAACATTATCACCAGACCTATGTAAGCGTCAATATATACCTTGATGTTGCAGACAAAAGACCATATATTTTTTTAACCGATTTCCGAACTCTAAATGGGTGAATTTTGGCGAATTAAACGCCTTTCTATTATTCACTCTCTGAGCGATGACGTCAGAACGTGACGTCACATCGGGAAGCAATCCGCCATTTTCTCACTTTTGTCGGTGTGTTGTCGGAGGGTGTAACAACACCAACAGGGACGGATTCAAGTTGCACCAGTGGCCCAAAGATGCGAAAGTGGCAAGAAATTGGACAAAATTTGTTCAAAATACGAGGGTGTGGGGAAAGCCGACGAAATGGTCAGTCGTTTGTTCCGCACACTTTACCGACGAAAGCTATGCTACGACAGAGATGGCAAGAATGTGTGGATATCCTGCGACACTCAAAGCAGATGCATTTCCAACAATAAAGTCAAAGAAATCTGCCGCCAGACCCCCATTGAATCTGCCGGAGTGTGTGAGCTATTCAGGGACAAAGGACCTCGGTAGCACGGCAAGCAATGGCGGCAGTTTGTTCCCGCAGACGAGCGAGCTAAACCCCCTGGATGTCTTGGCTCACACCGTCCCTTATGCCACCGAAGATGATCAAGAGAAGAATATCGACCCTAGCTTCCCTGGCCTGCTGACATCAACTCCAAAACTGGACAGATCAGCTTTCAGGAAAAGAGAGCGGATGAGGGTATGTCTACAGAATATATTAATTGATGAAAACTTTATTCATTACTCGCGGTTTTACGTAAATTATTATACATAAACTGTGTTTACCAATAATTTAGCTTACAAACATTTTTTTTTTTCAATCATTCAAGTACATTCGGGTAGTCTTGTGTAATGCAGTATTTTGTGTCTACTTAGGTATGGTTAACCTGAGTGCTGAAATCGTGGAAAAATATATGTTCTTAGCGCGCCTGAAATGGGCTGTCTGCACTCTCAAAGTGCATGTTGTTGCCAAATGTATTTCATATGCTGTAAACCTAGTTCATAGTTGTTAGTAATTATCTTATCAGACAGTGTTAAGCCGCTGAAATCCGAGTCTGAATCCGAGCTAATGTCGCTATACCTGGCTGTTTGTTTGTATTGGCATCACTATGTGACGTCACAGGAAAATGGACGGGTGTATATAACGATGGTTAAAATCAGACACTTTGAAGCTTTTTTTTAGGGATATTGCGTGATGGGTAAAATTTTGAAAAAAACTTCGAAAAATAAAATAAGCCACTGGGAACTGATTTTTTAAAATTGTGATAATGTTCCCCTTTAAACATCTTCACCAGACGTCTGAAACTGTGGCTGAAATCAGAGCAAAGTTGTACATATTATTAATGCATTGTAAATTGTATTTATTTTATATTTAGTAACATTTTAACACATACTCTCCTGCGGACGGGTGTTGAAAATGTTCTTGCTATAATACTTAAGGCAATGCATCTGCTTAGTCCAAAATAACTGTTATGTCCATATCAAATAAATAAATAAATAGAAAATACAGATTTGTATATATAATATATGTATATAAACACATATTATTATTATTATTTATTTTGTATCTGCAGTGTTTAAGGGCCAATGACAAACGAGTCAGGGGCCGCAGATGGACCCTTTGCCGCACTTTGGGCACCCTTGATGTAGACGTCAGCTGTTTGTGGCCATTGTAGATTTAGTGAGTACTGTAGTATATTTGTATATCAAACTATTTATTTTTATAGTATAAACAAATGACAAAACTAATAATGATCAGAACTAGAATATTCAATATTCTTTCTCCTTACTGTACTTCACATCCCTCAGAGCACTGGTACTTTGTGTTTGTTGTCACACACATGCACACACGCACACACAAACACACACACACACACACACACACACACACACACACACACACACACACACACGCACACGCACACTCATGCTCCGTTTACTGGGGGAAAATGACTAAATTAAAAAAATAAATGAATACATCTTCAAATAATTACTTAATTGTGTCATTAATTAAAATGGAATTAAATGGATACATGATTTAACAATATTGGATTCCATCCTAAGGGTAAATATATGATTACTTCTATGAAATATTGACTAATATTACGGATGATGTATGCTAAGTAAATTACATGTTAACAATATTACTTTTGTTTCAAATAGGCATTTCTTAGATGCTTATTCATTTTGATTTTAATTGTTTAAAGCTAATAAAACCTCCAACTTCAGTATCTCATATGTGAAAAATGATTTCCAACATTGTAAATAAACACCCTAAGAAAGTAGTTACAACTAGTCAGGAACTTACTGTAGTTTTGAAGATTCAGGTCCGGTCTGGTACACTCCAAGTAAGCCAAGAAAGTTGGTGGAAAACGTTTGTATTCAAATCAGATAAAAATCTGATTCTTTTGAAGGTCACAGAGTACTTTTTAGTATTGTAACCAAGTAAGAACATAACATGTTTTTGGTAGAATTAAATCTCTGGTTAAGGTTGGACAATTAGTTGTTGTGAAGTTGATGAGGCGCTCGACCTTAATGTCCTGCGTTTCCAGGTTATTGAAAGATGTACTTTCATAAAAGTAATAGAAGAGTCTACAAAACCCAAAACTAGTGAAGTTGGCAGGTTGTGTAAATGGTAAATAATAACAGAATACAATGATTTGCAAATCCTTTTCAACCTATATTCAACTGAATAGACTGCAAAGACAAGATACTTAATGTTCAAACTGGAAAACGTTGTTATTTTTTGCAAATATTAGCTCATTTGGAATTTGATGCCTGCAATATGTTTCAAAAAAGCTGGCACAAGTGGCAAAAAAAGACTGAGAAAGTTGAGGAATGCTCATCGAACACGTATTTGGAACATCCCACAGGTGAACAGGCTAATTGGGAACAGGTGGTTGCCATGACTGGGTATAAAAGCAGCGTCTATGAAATGCTCAGTCATTCACAAACAAGGATGGGGAGAGCGTCACCACTTTGTGAACAAATGCATGAGCAAATAGTTGAACAGTTTAAGAACAACATTTCTCAACGAGCTATTGCAAGGAATTTAGGGATTTCACCATCTACGATCCGTAATATCATCAAAAGGTTCGGAGAATCTGGAGAAATCACTAAGCAATGATATTACGGACCTTCGATCCCTCAGGCGGTACTGCATCAAAAAGCGACATCAGTGTGTAAAGGATATCACCACATAGGCTCAGGAACACTTCAGAAAACCACTGTCAGTAACTACAGTGGGTTGCTACATCTGTAAGTGCAAGTTAAAACTCTACTATGCAAAGCAAAAGCCATTTATTAACAACACCCAGGAACGCCGCCGGCTTCACTGGGCCCGAGCATATCTAAGATGGACTGATGCAAAGTGGAAAGTGGTCTGATGAGTCCACATTTCAAATTGTTTTTGGAAACTGTGGATATCGTGTACTCAGGGCGCAAAGTTCAAAAGCCAGCATCTGTGATGGTATGGGGGTGTATTAGTGCCCAAGGAATGGGTAACTTACACATCTGTGAAGGCTCCATTTATGCTGAAAGGTAGATACAGGTTTTGGAGCAATATATGTTGCCATCCAAGCGACGTTATCATGGACGCCCCTGCTTATTCCAGCAAGACAATGCCAAGCCACATGTTACAACAGCGTGGCTTCATAGTAAAAGAGTGCCGTTAAATTCTAAGTTAATGATTATTTGCAAAAAAAACAATTATGTTTCTCAGTTCGAACATGAAATATCTTGTCTTTGCTATCTATTCAATTGAATATAAGTTGAAAAGGATTTGCAAATCATTGTATTCTGTTTTTATTTACGAATTACACAACGTGCCAACTTCACTGGTTTGGGGTTTTGTACAACAAAATCTAAAATTTGATTTTTTTTTATATTCAGACACATACAATATATCCTCCTGAGAACGAGTGTCCTCTGTGGTAGACTTTTGTTGTTGTTGTCTTCTCCTTTCGCTATGAATGTCAGCCCTGTTATGTAAACCACAAATGTCCGCTGCAGGACGCTGGCTCTCAGGAGGATAGGATTTTTTAAATTTTGCTCTGAAAAAATATTCTCTCTGTCATCATTTTCCCAAAATATGTTTGGAAATCAGACATGTACGGTATTTGAATTCTTGTGAGAAATCCCTCTTCTTCTCATGCGCTGCTCAGCGCAGGGACGGCCCCTGGCATAAACACTCTATGCGCTTGTTGGGGGCCACATGATTATGGAGACCCGTCACCCTCCATAATAATCACCGCAGGTGTTTGCGTTTTGTATTTCATGGATACAATGATATTTTGGTTCTGCTAAACCTTTATTTGGCGGTAATGCTACATGTCCTTTGTAATAGTTTTTGTTCGGTTGAGCAGCAGTGTCCATACAGATAATTGCTCATTTAGCCTCACTTCCAACGCTGTCGTCATGACACAATTATGGCCCTATTTTTAAGATGACTGTACTGTTTAAGTTTATACCGTAGCCAAACATTTTCCCTTAAGATATAATGTCTAAAAACTCTTGCTTTTTCATAGGTTTTACCAATGTATTCTGTTTTGTTTATATTTTAAATTAATGCCGAACGAGCATTGCAGTTTTGAATTGGCTTTACGGCAGTATCCAACTTTTCTTTTTCTCCTACACATATCAACCTTTTTTTTTTTTTTACCTTTTTATACATTTTGGACATTATCTGGAATATAAACACATGACAATTGGACAAATTGGATTGAAGTGGCAGAGGGGTTAGTGCATCTGCCTCACAATACGAAGGTCCTGAGTAGTCTTGGGTTCAATCCCGGGCTCGGGATCTTTCTGTGTGGAGTTTGCATGTCCTCCCCGTGACTGCGTGGGTTCCCTCCGGGTACTCCGGCTTCCTCCCACTTCCAAAGACATGCACCTGGGGATAAGTTGATTGGCAACACTAAATTGGCCCTAGTGTGTGGATGTGAGTGTGAATGTTGTCTGTCTATCTGTGTTGGCCCTGCGATGAGGTGGCGACTTGTCCAGGGTGTACCCCGCCTTCCGCCCGATTGTAGCTGAGATAGGCTCCAGCGCCCCCCGCGACCCCAAAGGGAATAAGCGGTAGAAAATGGATGGATGGATGGATTGAAGTGAATGGTAGTTGTCAGTTGGTCAATGTAGGTCTTAAGTTTAGCCACATGATAGTCTGGTGAAGTGTATTGTGGTATTGTAAGGAGAGTTCATGCGCAAAACATTTCCCTTGTTTTTTATTAAATCCATTTTTTGTGGAGTTTTTTTTTTTTTTTTCAAACAGCCGTCCTGCTGATGTGGGCCCCAATTTGAAAAATTGGGACCCCCATTGGGCTCCCACGCACACTGGGAGTCAAATATATTGTACATACAAATTCCCATATACTCACATACATACATAGGTACCTACGCTCCCACATACATACACAAATACAGTACATACTTACATACTCAAAGTTCGTACATCCACACACACACACATTCATTATACAAACATACACATACTGTACATATACATTCACTGTACAAACACATATACACATTCTGTACATATACAAGTACATATGCATACATACACTCATGCACATAATCACGTTTCATCAAACATATATTAACGCTGTTGCCCTAGGGTGAACTGGGTCTAACACATGGCACACTGACAAAAGCTTAACCTACTGTTACTATAACAATCTACAAGGTTAATGTAGGTTGCTTCTCTTTCTCCCCCACCTTTTTTCTGCATTCTTTCGTATCTCAAGTTATCATTATGTATATGTATTGTTGCATTTGAACAACTGTATTGTTGATAATAGAGGTAAATTATTGATATTGTTCATTATCAATAGCGCTATTTCTATTGGTATTTGTATTGATCCATTTGTAGTGTAATAATGCTCATTGTCATTTCTGTATTATTTTTTATTTTTGCTAACTGCTTATTTACTATTACTTTTACCATCTTATTTGTACATGTCGTATTTGCTGATGTTGCTCTATTGTTGTTGTTGTTGTTGTTTGCTGTTGTTGTTTTTGTCTCTCTGTCTAATCCCCCTCTTGTCCCCACAATTTCCCCCTCTGTCTCCTTTTTTTCCCTCTTTCTATCCCCTCCTGCTCCGGCCCGGCTGCACCAAATGATAATATAAATACATTTAATAAAGTCAAATACAAATAAGGCAACAAGAGAAGTATCCTACACTTCTCTTTTGTAAAGTAAATGTGAACATCTACATCAACTATATGATTTGCCTGAGAAGCTGGACAGGACAAAAAAAAAATAAAGTGAATAAATAAATAATTCAATTTATTACAAAAATGACATTTTTTTAACAATATTTTCAAAACAGACGACTCCAAACAACGTTTCTCCTTGCAAAAACAGACTTATCTTATCTGGTGCCTTGCAACCTGGCCCTAGAAATTAGCGCGGGGATCAGTTTTTTCAGAGAAATATGCTTATTCCATCACTTTAATTATTGAATTTGATCCAAACAAACAACCTTTTTGGGTGATCCCTCGACAGGGGGATCCAGGGTTTACATGACATCATTACATCACAAGACAACAACAATGACTTTTTCAACTGCAGGGAATGCTGCCATGTTGGATGACATCATCAAATTGCGATGGATTTGTGCCAGAAAGAGAGCTTAATGTTTGTCGCTTTCTTTTTTAGCTAAATGTTCTTTTCCTGTTTTGACTAATAGGCTCATTGACCAGAGTAAAGTGTTTATTATTCCTTTACGTGAAGTTATTCATTTTAAAACCACCTAAAAATAATTATATAAGCTAACTATTATTTTATTTGCTGGTTAAATGTAGTAACCGTTTTAATCCAGGAGATGGCGGATGACAAAACAGCTAGTGAGTGCGCCATACACTCACTAAGCATTATTTACCCATTACTAGTATAGTAAAACAAAAAGGCAGGAACTACGTCAAAGCAGTGTATGAATGCAAAAAAAAGAGGAAATGATTTTCCATGAAATGTTGCTGCTGTGTTGTTCGAAGGTGGTGTCGAGCTTGCAGTTCCGGATCCGCTTCTTCATCAATCCTTTTGTGTTTTAAAGTCGTTATTGTTGAATGTCGATGACTCCAGCAGTCCATCTGACTGCATCACTGTATTTTTGTGTTTTGTGTGACTTTTATTGTCATGTTTACTGTTTGTTAAGCTTTTTAACAACTTCTTCACGTCCTTCATTTGACTTGACACTGTGGAAATGAAGTGGACGTATTGACAGCATGGAAAGGATGAGAATTCCATCCCGCACTTTCCACCGTCTCTCATTGTCCAGCCTCATTCATTTTTCATCTTTTCAATTCACTTTATTCCACATGTGTTCATTTTCAATATATTTATGCATGAGGCTTCCTTGCGTCACCCCTCGACTACTCTCCCCATTTTTTAAATTCCTTCCTTTTTTCCTCCTATCCTCTCTTTCCATGGCTTCATCCTTTTGCCTTCCCTATCACCCCCTCCCCACACACACACACACACACACATCCCCCTTTCCCATTACAGTAATCCATCACTCCTCCATCAGCCACCATGCAAACAGGCCTCCTGGTTGCCGTAGCAACCACCTCCCGGCCCAGCACTACACTGCCTTTTTCTGATTGGCTGGCAAAGCATAACTAGTCTCACTCTGTCTGGGAGATGTGGTAATTGGCTGCTAAGTCATACAACACACACACACAGACACACACACAGACACAGACACACACACACACACACACACACAGACAGACGCAGACACATTTTCATAGATATCAAAGGGAAGCTGGGGTCATAGTGATGAAGCTCATAAGGCAATGGTGCGCTCTAGGCTGTGAGAGTGTGTGTATAGGCATGCCGTATAGTTTGTGTGTTATCACCGAGGCTTGGGGGTTTGTGGTGTTTTGGTGGTGATGGCAAGGGGGTAAGACGTTGGAAAGGTTGGACTGCTGCCATAAAGGGTGCAAGATTTATTTTAGAGCGGAATCCATCCTTGCCTTTATTCCCTCAAGGATGCAGTTCAGTCGTTGTGGTGTCTGGTCTGTGGACGGAGGCAAGAAAGAAGCGAATTGTTGATGAGCTTGACTTCACGCTGCTGCTGCTCGGTCGGGTCTGGGCAGCACAGGCGCTATGATGAATGTCTCGTCTGCAGGAGGGCATCACAAAGAGCAAAACTGGATCTGGCCTGAATTGCAATGTTTGCAGGGGTTTCAAAAAACAACAACAAACCTAAAATTGCAGACCTTATTAAAAGAAAATCAGTGTCATCCCTTCAATGTTATTGTGTAACATTTGGCATTGTTGTTTGCTTTTAAACACCTTCAAAGGGTTATCAGCTGCTTTCGTGTTTAATCCTTAAAAGATATTCATCCAGATGATGACATTTTGTTACCTGCATAACAATAAGCCTGCAAGTCAAACTGCATGCAAAGAAATAACAGCACGTGTACCAGGTGAGGCCTAACCTTTTCACAGAGGGCCCATACTGAAAAATCAAAGCATGATACTGATATATTCATATTTTTAATAGGGATATTGTTTTTTAGTTTTGCGAGCTCATTTTGAGTCAAAAGAGAGCCCTGGACGAGCTGTGTGTGGTTGGAAACATTCAAGAAGTATCCATAGTAGAGATGTCCGATAATGGCTTTTTTGTTGATATCCGATATTCCGATATTGTCCAACTCTTAATTAACGATTCCGATATCAACCGATACCGATATGTACAGTTCTGGAATTAACACATTATGCCTAATTCTGTTGTGATGCCCCGCTGGATGCATTAAACAATGTAACAAGGTTTTCCAAAATAAATCAACTCAAGTTATGGGAAAAAGTGCCAACATGGCAGTGCCATATTTATTATTGAAGTCACAAAGTGCATTATTTTTTTTTAACATTACCTCAAAAGCCAGTTTTATATCCGTCAGAGACACTTTAAAATAATCCCAAACCATAGACATGGTGTTGTTAGTCAGTCACTGAGCTCGCTGGCTTGTTAGCCACGGCTACAGCACCAGCAACAACACACTCTTGTTGTTGTTATGCTGCGCTCGCGGCGGTTTGATGAGGTCATCAAGCGTCGCCAGTAAACCTCTCATGCTACAGTCGTCAACTCCTGTGTTGTGTGTGGGAGAGGGCAGAGGGGAGGGGCTGCTGACTGGGAGACGCCTCTGCTCTGTACTTCTTCTTACGTCCGTGTACCGCTCCGTACAGCGGCGTTTTAAAAAGTCATTAAAGGGGAACATTATCACAATTTCAGAAGGGTTAAAACCATTAAAAATCAGTTCCCAGTGGCTTATTTTATTTTTCGAAGTTTTTTTCAAAATTTTACCCATCACGCAATATCCCTAAAAAAAGCTTCAAAGTGCCTGATTTTAACCATCGTTATCGTTGTATAATGTATATTTATTTTCCTGTGACGTCACACAGTGATGCCAATACAAACAAACGTAGAGGATAGAACAGCAAGGTATAGCAACATTAGCTCGGATTCAGACTCGGATTTCAGCGGCTTAAGCGATTCAACAGATTATGCATGTATTGAAACGGATGGTTGTAGTGTGGAGGCAGGTAGCGAAAACCAAATTGAAGAAGAAACTGAAGCTATTGAGCCATATCGGTTTGAACCGTATGCAAGCGAAACCGACGAAAATGACACGACAGCCAGCGACACGGGAGAAAGCGAGGACGAATTTGGCGATCGCCTTCTAACCAACGATTGGTATGTGTTTGTTTGGCATTAAAGGAAACTAACAACTATGAACTAGGTTTACAGCATATGAAATACATTTGGCAACAACATGCACTTTGAGAGTGCAGACAGCCCATTTCAGGCGCGCTAAGAACATATATTTTTCCACGATTTCAGCACTCAGGTTAACCATACCTAAATAGACACAAAATACTGCATTACACAAGACTACCCGAATGTACTCGAATGATTGAAAAATATAAATGTTTTTAAGCTAAATTATTGGTAAACACAGTTTATGTATAATAATTTACGTAAAACCGCGAGTAATGAATAAAGTTTTCATCAATTAATATATTCTGTAGACATACCCTCATCCGCTCTCTTTTCCTGAAAGCTGATCTGTCCAGTCCAGTTGGAAATGCATCTGCTTTGAGTGTCGCAGGATATCCACACATTCTTGCCATCTCTGTCGTAGCATAGCTTTTGTCGGTAAAGTGTGCGGAACAAACGACTGACCATTTCGTCGGCTTTCCCAACAGCCTCGTATTTTGAACACATTTCGTCCAATTTCTTGCCACTTTCGCATCTTTGGGCCACTGGTGCAACTTGAATCCATCCCTGTTCGTGTTGTTACACCCTCCGACAACACACCGACAAAAGTGAGAAAATGGCGGATTGCTTCCCGATGTGACGTCATCGCTCCGAGAGCGAATAATAGAAAGGCGTTTAATTCGCCAAAATTCACCCATTTAGAGTTCGGAAATCGGTTAAAAAATATATATGGTCTTTTTTCTGCAACATCAAGGTATATATTGACGCTTACATAGGTCTGGTGATAATGTTCCCTTTTAATTTTACTTTTTGAAACCGATACCGATAATTTCCGATATTACATTTTAAAGCATCTAATCCACAATGTTGTCGACACTGCCTCCCTTCTCCCGCTTTCTATTATATTAACCAACAAGGTAAAATGTATTTTCTTTTTTATTCCTAATCATTGTAGCGACCTGGCTGTTAAAGTTAAGGAGCTTTATGGTTTCAAACTGTGAGTGCACCACAGGGCTAGTGACAAAGTGCAAAGGAAGAGAGATAGTTCGACTTTTATTGTCTTTTGGCATTGTTATTAAACAGAAAGTTGGTCCATCGCCCCCTTGTTAGGTTTGTTGGGTATACAGTATTGTTTAGCACTTTATTTGTGTTCAAAGTATACACATTTTTACTAAAATATGGACTTTTATCAAGGCTAGAGAACCCATTATTCCTGTTTACATTGTTTCCTATGGAGAAATTTGCTTTTGTATTCATGAACCTGGTCAAGAATCAATTAGGTTTGTAAATTAAAGTACTACTAGAATGTAAATACAATACACTGCAAAAAGTCAGTGTTCAAAAAACAAGAGAAAAAAAAATACAAAAATTAGGGGTATTTTATTTGAACTAAGCAAAATTATCTGCCAATAGAACAAGAAAATGTGGCTTGTCAAGACTTTCCAAAACAAGTAGAATTAGCTAACTTCAATGAACCCAAAAATACCTTAAAATAAGTATATTCTCACTAATAACAAGTGCACTTTTCTTGGTAGAAAAAAAAGAGACCTTTTTGCTTAATATGTTGACAAATATTCTTAATTTAAGTAAATGCTAGTGCCATTATCTTGACATAATGATATGCGCTCGGCATTACATTTCTTGAAACCAGCAAACTTATACGAAAAACTGATTTATTGTTCTTAATGGAAAGGCACCAAGGCAAGCGCTTGTTACTCTCGGGGTCTCCTATCCGCTCAGGCAAATCATATGGTCTAAAAATGCATTTTCCCATCGATAACATGACATCATCGCGCCAAGTGCGTGCTCTTTCAGTCAATTAGTGCGAATATATACAGCCCGGCCCCCGGCCAAAAAATGTTAAATTGTCATTTTGAAGAATTCATCTGAATGTGCATGAACTATTTCTGTTCAATATAGTTTGAAATGTTAAATGTTTAAATATTAACTGTCAGTTTACTGTACTACTATAGGAGTATGGGTTTTCTATTGTTTCATTGAAAATAAAACAGCAAAGTCAATTTGGCTATCATCTATTTTAATTATGAGAGACAATTGTGTCAAAATCATGATTTTATTTTTCATGCTTGAAATAAGAAATGATGACTTTAAAAAAGTAGTTTTATACTTGTGAGTGTTGATGACACGGCTTTGCAACAGTCGATATTCTAGTTTCAAGCATGTTTTACTCCAATATAGGTCATCAAATCTCAGCTCCAAGCTGTAATATCTGACTGAGATCATTTAGGACCAAAACCCTTAAAACAAGTAAAACACTCTAACATCAAATCTGCTTAGTGAGAAGAATTATTTTATCAGACAGAAAATAAGCAAATATCACCCTTATTTGAGATATTTCATCTTACTTAGATTTCAGTTTTTGCAGTTCTATGCTCAATTGTGTTTCATTTTATCCATTAAACCATATTTAATTGTTTTTACAATCCGCAAAATATGTGAAAGTACCGTCGAAACATCACAAAATGCCACAATTTCATGAGGCCATTTTGAATATTCTGCTCCAAACACCTTTGGCAATTTCCGTGTATTTGAGGTGGGATGACGTCGCGATGGGAACACTTCTGCACTCTGACAATGTTATCAGATCGGTCATTTAGGAAATACGCAAACATTGGAAAGGGATGTGCTGTTTATCATTCCCAATTCAATGTAAGACAAGAACACATATGCTTGCCTTATGTATTCATAATCATAAATAAATAGCTAACAATAGAGTCAACAGATCGAGGGTCCTCTATTGCAGTGTTTTTCAACCTTTTTTGAACCAAGGCACATTTTTTTCATAAAAATCAGCAGAAAAGGTTAAAAAATGAAACTCCACCAGGTTGTCGTGCCTTATTTTGAGTTTATTATTGTTTCCTGTGCGTAGTGCTTTAGTTCCTGTCTTGCGCTGTTATTTTGGTGACTTTTCCTGTTTTGTTGGTGTTCTCCTGTAGCAGCTTCACGCCTTCCTTTGAGTGTTATTGCCTGGACCTGCTTTGTTTTCGCAATCAAGACTATTTAAGTTGTGTGCACGCTATCCTTCTTTGTGGGGACATTGTTGATTGTCATGTCATGTACGGATGTACTTTGTGGGCGCCGTCTTTGCTCCACACGCTGTAAGTTTTTGCTGTCGTCCAGCATTCTGTTTTTGTTCACTTTGTAGCCAGTTCAGTTTTACTTTTGTTTTGCATAGCCATCCCTATGCTTCAGTGCCTTTTCGTGGCGGGACTTGCCTTTTGTTAATTTTTGGTTTAAGCGTTACATACCTTCTTACCTGCACGCTTTCTCCCGCTGTGCTCTGCATGTTGGGATCACGACAAACCATCCTCGACACGTTCTGACTTCTACAAAGCTGCCACCTACTGATATGGAGTATTACATGGTTACCCTGCCAAGCTCTACACAGCACAGGCACTAGACAACGACACATTATTATGATTATTGATTTGCAAAAAATATTTTTTGGACCAATTAGGTGAAGTTGCATAATTTCCCACTACACATCAGACAATATCTCACGGTGGTTGAAAATCACTGCTCTATTGTGCCAATAAAACCCTCTAAAAACATCCAGAAACCGCCAACAATATTCCACTTACATGTCGTGACCTGAAAATGATCCAAATATGAGTTATATTGTTATCATAAGCGCCAACGCAGACGGCCTATTTTAGTGGCCCGTTGAAAGCAGTGAGCTAACGCTAGCTTCCGCTGCTATTGTTGACACACTAAGCCGGCGGCTGCTTCCGTATCGTCTCAAACTTGCTAAAAGTACATTTTAGATCAGGGGTCACCAACGCGGAGCCCGCGGGCATCAGGTCGCCCGTAAGGACCAGATGAGTCGCCCGCTGGCCTGTTCTAAAAATAGCTCAAATAGCAGCACTTACAAGTGAGCTGCCTCTGTTTTTTTTATTTTTTTTATTTACTAGCAAGCTGGTCTCGCTTTGCTCGACATTTTTAATTCTAAGAGAGACAAAACTCAAATAGAATTTGAAAATCCAAGAAAATATTTTAAAGACTTGGTCTTCACTTCTTTAAATAAATTCTTTTTTTTTTTTTACTTTGCTTCTTATAACTTTCAGAAAGACAGTTTTAGAGAAAAACTACAACCTTAAAAATGATTTTAGGATTTTTAAACACATATACCTTTTTACCTTTTAAATTCCTTCCTCTTCTTTCCTGACCATTTAAATCAATGTTCAAATTTATTTTTTTTATTGTAAAGAATAACAAATACATTTTAATTTAATTCTTCATTTAGATTCTGTTTTTTCGACAAAGAATATTTGTGAAATATTTCTTCAAACTTATTATGATTAAAATTAAAAAAAAATATTCTGGAAAATCTAGAAAATCTGTAGAATCAAATTTAAATCTTATTTCAAAGTCTTTTGAATTTCTTTTAAAATTTTTGTTCTGGAAAATCTAGAAGAAATAATGATTTGTCTTTGTTAGAAATATAGCTTGGTTCAATTTGTTATATATTCTAACAAAGTGCAGATTGGATTTTAACCTATTTAAAACAGTCATAAAAATTCTAAAAATGAATCTTAATCAGGAAAAATTACTAATGATGTTCCATAAATTATTTTTTAAATTTTTTCAAAAAGATTCGAATTTCCTAGTTTTTCTCTTCTTTTTTTCGGTTGAATTTTGAATTTTAAAAAGTCGAAATTGAAGTTAAACTATGTTTCAAAATTTAATTTTCATTTTTTTCGTGTTTTCTCCTCTTTTAAACCGTTCAATTAAGTGTTTTTTTCATCATTTATTGTCTACAAAACACAGAACACGCCTCACTGATGCACATCTGCAAGACTCACTCAGAGTTGCAGTGTCAAGTTCCACACCAGAGTACAACACACTAGTTAACAGCATGCAAGGCCAGGCTTCCCACTAACTGACAAAGAAACACATAACAGATTTGGTGTCCAGTTCAAAGTGTGACATGATTTATTTAAAAATTTGAGAGTTGACTTTTGTATTTCACATGAGTTATTATTTGTACAAACATGGTGCAAAGTAATTCATGATTTGTTAAAAAATGTTAGTGACTAGCTAGTTAAAATGGGATGTTGTGATTTCACAAGACTGTCTTAGAAGTGATCATTTGAACATGTTCAATTTGAAAAATGTCCACTTAGAGAAAATATAAAAATAAAGTGTTGCATATTGATATTTATCTGTTTCTATATATATTTATTGTGAGAAATCATTAAGATGATCAGTGTTTCCACAAAGATAAATATCATTAATTTATAATAATAACATAGAGTTAAAGGTAAATTGAGCAAATTGGCTATTTCTGGCAATTTATTTAATTGTGTATCAAACTGGTAGCCCTTCGCATTAAAGGGGAACATTATCACAATTTCAGAATTGTTAAAACCATTAAAAATCAGTTTCCAGTGGCTTATTATATTTTTCGAAGTTTTTTTCAAAATTTTACCCATCACGCAATATCCCTAAAAAAAGCTTCAAAGTGCCTGATTTTAACCACCCGTCCATTTTCCTGTGACGTCACATAGTGAAGCCAACACAAACAAACATGGCGGAAAGAACAGCAAGCTATAGCGACATTAGCTCGGATTCAGACTCGGATTTCAGCAGCTTAAGCGATTCAACAGATTACGAATGTATTGAAACGGATGGTTGTAGTGTGGAGGCAGGTAGCGAAAACGAAATTGAAGAAGAAACTGAAGCTATTGAGCCATATCGGTTTGAACCGTATGCAAGCGAAACCGACGAAAACGACACGACAGCCAGCGACACGGGAGAAAGCGAGGACGAATTCGGCGATCGCCTTCTAACCAACGATTGGTATGTGTTTGTTTGGCATTAAAGGAAACTAACAACTATGAACTAGGTTTACAGCATATGAAATACATTTGGCAACAACATGCACTTTGAGAGTGCAGACAGCCCAATTTTTATCAATTAATATCTTCTGTAGACATACCCTCATGTCAGCAGGCCAGGGAAGCTAGGGTCGATATTCTTCTCTGGACGGTGTGAGCCAAGACATCCAGGGGGTTTAGCTCGCTCGTCTGCGGGAACAAACTGCCGCCATTGCTTGTCGTGCTACCGAGGTCCTTTGTCCCTGAATTGCTCACACACTCCGGCAGATTCAATGGGGGTCTGGCGGCAGATTTCTTTGACTTCATTGTTGGAAATGCATCTGCTTTGAGTGTCGCAGGATATCCACACATTCTTGCCATCTCTGTCGTAGCATAGCTTTCGTCGGTAAAGTGTGCGGAACAAACGTCCAATTTCTTGCCACTTTGGCATCTTTGGGCCACTGGTGCAACTTGAATCCGTCCCTGTTGGTGTTGTTACACCCTCCGACAACACACCGACGAGGCATGATGTCTCCAAGGTACGGAAAACAGTCGAAAAAACGGAAAATAACAGAGCTGATTTGACTCGGTGTTTGAGAAAATGGCGGATTGCTTCCCGATGCGACGTCTCGTCATCGCTCCGAGAGCGAATATTAGAAAGGCGTTTAATTCGCCAAAATTCATCCATTTAGAGTTGGGAAATCGGTTAAAAAAATATATGGTCTTTTTTCTGCAACATCAAGGTATATATTGACGCTTACATAGGTCTGGTGATAATGTTCCCCTTTAATCAGTACCCAAGAAGTAGCTTTTGGTTTCAAAAAGGTTGGTGACCCCTGTTTTAGATTATGATTCATGCATCTCTCACCTGGTAGTAGACAAATGAGGCCATGGACCGAGAAGCTAGTC
This sequence comes from Nerophis lumbriciformis, assembly GCF_033978685.3. NCBI lineage: Eukaryota > Metazoa > Chordata > Actinopteri > Syngnathiformes > Syngnathidae > Nerophis > Nerophis lumbriciformis. Next base: position 125,589 of record NC_084577.2, read on the forward strand.
GACTTTGACATCCCCCGAGATGGTGAAATCTTTTTTTAACCCTTTGTGAAAATATTGATTGAATCTTCATCTAACCGAAACTATGTGAGCGTCGAGTCGGTCGGCATCCCAGCGAGAGTGTAAATTGTACAGTAAGTTTTTGTTTTATTATGGTTTATTAAGGTTAGTTTGTATGTTGGACACCTAGCAATGCTACTAATGCTAGTGTTTCAAAAAAAATCTGCATCAGTTTAGCTCTCGTTTCTAAAATGTATAGCTCATCCTATTTGTGTTCGGTCTCAAAAATAAAAGGTTGTGGATCATAATTTTCCCCAAAACCACAGTTGTTGTCTCTCACAAAGTCTGCCTGATTAGCATTGTTGTTGATGGGGAAGGGGTCTGTGGTTCCGTCACGGATTGCGTGACTGGCTTGTTCATTATCTCTCAAAATGGCTCAGGAATCTCCGTGAGATTGGTACTATTTTGATAATATCTATGTATTCAGTTTTTTAGTATCATAAATAAGATATACACTAAATTGCCAAAAGTATTTGGCCACCTGCATTGACTCACATATGAACTTGAAGTGCCATCCCATTCCTAACCCATAGGGTTCAATATGATGTCGGTCCACCTTTTGCAGCTATAAGTTTCAACTCTTCTGGGAAGGCTGTCCACAAGGTTGCGGAGTGTGTTTATAGGAATTTTCCACCATTCTTCCAAAAGCGCATTGGTGAGGTCACACACTGATGTTGGTGGAGAAGGCCTGGGTCTCAGTCTCCGTTCTAATTCATCCCAAAGGTGTTCTATCGGGTTCAGGTCAGGACTCTGTGCAGGCCAGTCAAGTTCATCCACACCAGACTCTGTCATCTATGTCTTTATGGACCTTGGCATGTTGGAAGAGGAAGGGGCCCGCTCCAAACTGTTCCCACAAGGTTGAGAGCATGGAATTGTCCAAAATGTTTTGGTATCCTGAAGCATTTAAAGTTACTTTCACTGGAACTAAGGGGCCAAGACCCTGCACCATAATTCTGATCATTTGGATGGGTGGCCAAATACTTTTGGCAATATAGTGTATATGATAATAGCTTCAATATAGAGGGAACTTGTTTTTCCACTCTACTGGTACTTTAATATCAACATTTCTGCCTTTCCCCTTCATATTGTGACTTTTTGATCTATTCTCCAAATTTTCTAAGCTTTTATTTGTTAAATTTTGCAGTATTTCTAAAATGTGCAACGAGCAAATAAAAAAAAATGTACATGGGTGTAAAATGACAACACAGACAAAGAGGTCATTTTGATCACATCTTTTTAATGACAAAAAAAAATGAATCAATGGAAGAAAAAATGGTGAGTGTTGAACAAAGGTACAGAAAAAGGACAGCAGTGAGGACAGCATGGGAATAAAAAGTGTCTCAAAAGATTTGATCTTTTTCTCAAGGTAGAAAATACAAATTAAAAACTTTGTATCCAGGATTATTTACAGCAGACAAAAACAAAGCGCCCAAGCTTCCACACATCATTTTCTGCTTTTACAGTTATCTTTTTTTTTGCTTCTTTTTTCAATTAAAAAGTGCAAGCAAGATCACAGAATGAAAATTTACAAGAGAGTGGCCACAAAAAGCCTGTCAGACCAACATAATTAAAGGTTTCATTCTACAATAGCAACAATGCCCACCTTGCCCCTCTCACACAATCACTGACTCCAGCATTAAGTGCCAGCAGGATTTGTTTTTTTTTAATCTCAAAGTCTTTTCAGTTCCCGTCATACATTCATCCCCAAAAAATTCTAACATTACATCTAAATCAATTTCCGCTCCTTTTGTTTCCAAGCCGACTTCTTAGTGAACACAAGTACATTCCACATTATGAGAGCACATTCTCATGAGAATTGAGTCTACAGCAGTACCTTGTTTTTCAGGTGCCCTGGTTGTCATATCATCAGTTTTTTGATGACAATTCTTATCTAAATGTAGCATTGGTTTTAATACACCGTCTTGGTTATCGTACGACCAACCAATCCATTTGCCTGCGCATTTTTTTTTTTTGGCGTAAGCTACCATGGGGCCAAAGAAAGCTGCGAGTACCAGGACTTTGATCAAAAAAGATGAGAGACACGACTGAATTCAAGAAATGATGGTAACTACAGGGATGTTAAATTATCGCGTTAAATGCAAATAATATATTTAGCGACTTGTTTCTTAATCACATGAATTCAATTTAAAGAGGCTGTATGCAACTTGTGGAAAGTTTAATTTTTTTCAACCACAAAAAATGACAAAACAAAAACTTATGTTACCATAAGTGGTACAACAAAACATTTTTTTAATGTCTATTTTTCACGATTAATAACTGTATTGAATTAAAACTAGAGATGCCGATATCCGATATTGTCCAACTCTTAATTACCGATTCCGATATCAACCGATACCGATATATACAGTCGTGGAATTAACACATTATTATGCCTAATTTTGTTGTGATGCCCCGCTGGATGCATTAAACAATGTAACAAGGTTTTCCAAAATAAATCAACTCGAGTTATGGAAAAAAAAATGCCAACATGGCACTGCCATATTTATTATTGAAGTCACAAAGTGCATTTAATTTTTTAACATGTCTCAAAACAGCAGCTTGGAATTTGGAACATGCTCTCCCTGAGAGAGCATGAGGAGGTTGAGGTTGGGTGTATATTGTAGCGTCCCGGAAGAGTTAGTGCTGCAAGGGCTTCTGGGTATTTGTTCTGTTGTGTTTATGTTGTGTTACGGTGCGGATGTTCTCCCGAAATGTGTTTGTCATTCTTGTTTGGTGTGGGTTCACAGTGTGACGCATATTTGTAAAAGTGTTAAAGTTGTTTATACGGCCACCCTCAGTGTGACCTTTATGGCTGTTGACCAAGTATACGATGCATTGACTTGTGTGTGGGAAAAGCCGCAGATATTATGTGATTGCAGTGCCTTTAAGGATTATTAGCGCTTTGTACTTTTCCCTACGTCTGTGTACCACTCTGTACAGCGACGTTTTAAAAAGTCATAAATTTTACTTTTTGAAACCGATACCGATCATTTTAAAGCATCTATCGGCCGATAATATCGGCAGTCCGATATTATCGGACATCTCTAGTTAGTATTTAATTTAGCCAAATTGCTATCATTAGCTGACAACAAATATAAGCAATGTGTGTGTCATGTGGAGTGTAGTTTATGTTCTCAAAATCGGTAGTAATGCTTACAACACTTTGGCGTAAAGGTTGCAAACAGCCTCTTTAACTCAGATAAAACAAAAAGGAACGTTTAGATAAGCACAGAATAGAATGTACTCAACAACTGCGGAAATGTTGTATGCTATTGTAGAGCATTTATCTTGGAGAGCAGACGTCTACGGTATGTCCTGCAAGCTGCTTCTCAGTCAAACACACCATCAGCAGCATCTCTATATTTTCACGGATGAACGTCCCCTGTTTGGAAATTATTTTAATGTCTCTGGCTGGCGTGATTTTGCTTCAGTACGGTACAGAAGTGTTTGGCTAAGCTTACAACGTCTCACTTTTTTTGGCGGTTCCTTTCTTCAAGCCAATAAATATCATACATTTCTTCTTCTCAGCCCTGTCCTTCACACTCACTATCTTCCCTGTCATGGTCGCAAAAAACAAAATTATGTTCTGCTAACAAATTAGCTATGGAGCAAAACACGAGGTTCACTGTGGCATTCGCTACGTCAACTAGCGGTGGGGAGGAGCCTCATAACCTGAATTTTTGCCAGCAACCTGAAGCGTAATAATTAGCCGATAAGCAGCTTGTATCTTTAAAAAAAACGTGTGTAACACGCAGAGGTGGGTAGTAACACGCTACATTTACTTGAGTCAATTTTTGTATACATTGTACTTCTCAGAGTAGTTTTAATACAGTGACTTCCAAACTGTGGCTCCATCTAGTGGTACGACAAAGAATCCCTTGATTAAAGTACAATGTTTAATTTACTAGAACAGTGTTCGTGTTTATACTGTGTGTAATGTTACAGGGGCCAAAAACGTTAAATATAAAACCTCTGACTTGTTTTTAATGAATATTTGGGGCCTACTACGCTACTGTATTGTAATGTTGGTCATTATGGTGGTTTTCTGGGGTGGTACTTGGTGAAAAAAGTTTGAGAACCACTGTTTTAATGCGATACACTCCGGTGTTTTTTGTGAGGAACAAACTCTACTTTTACTCTGTTACGTTAAAGGGGAACATTATCACCAGACGTCAATATATACCTTCATGTTGCAGAAAAAAGACCATATCTTTTTTTAACCCATTTCCAAACTCTAAATGGGTGAATTTTGGCTAATTAAACGCCTTTCTATAATTCGCTCTCGGGAAGCAATCCGCCATTTTCTCACTTTCGTGGGTGTGTTGTCGGAGGGTGTAACAACACCAACAGGGACGGATTCAAGTTGCACCAGTGGCCCAAAGATGCCAAAGGGGCAAAAAATTGGACGAAATTTGTTCAAAATACGAGGGTGTGGGGAAAGCCGACGAAATGGTCAGTCGTTTGTTCCGCACACTTTACCCACGAAAGCTATGCTACGACAGAGATGGCAAGAATGTGTGGATATCCTGCGACACTCAAAGCAGATGCATTTCCAACCATAAAGTCAAAGAAATCTGCCGCCAGACCCCCATTGAATCTGCCGGAGTGTGTGAGCTATTCAGGGACAAAGGACCTCGGTAGCACGAGGTAGCAGTTTGTTCCCGCAGACGAGCGAGCTAAACCCCCTGGATGTCTTGGCTCACACCTTCCCTTATGCCACCGAAGATGATCAAGAGAAGAATATCGACCCTAGCTTCCCTGGCCTGTTGACATCAACTCCAAAACTGGACAGATCAGCTTTCAGCAAAAGAGAGCGGATGAGGGTATGTCTACAGAATATATTAATTGATGAAAACTTTATTCATTACTCGTGGTTTTACGTAAATTATTATACATAAACTGTGTTTACCAATAATTTAGCTTAAAAAGTACATTCGGTAATGCAGTATTTTGTGTCTATTTAGGTATGGTTAACCTGAGTGCTGAAATCGTGGACAAATATATGTTCTTAGCGCGCCTGAATTGGGCTGTCTGCACTCTCAAAGTGCATGTTGTTGCCAAATGTATTTCATATGCTGTAAACCTAGTTCATAGTTGTTAGTTTCCTTTAATGCCAAACAAACACATACCAATCGTTGGTTGGAAGGCGATCGCCGAATTCGTCCTCGCTTTCTCCCGTGTCGCTGGCTGTCGTGTTGTTTTCGTCGGTTTCGCTTGCATACGGTTCAAACCGATATGGCTCAATAGCTTCAGTTTCTTCTTCAATTTGGTTTTCGCTACCTGCCTCCACACTACAACCATCCGTTTCAATACATGCGTAATCTGTTGAATCGCTTAAGCCGCTGAAATCCGAGTCTGAATCCGAGCTAATGTCGCTATATCTTGCTGTTCTATCCTCCATGTTTGTTTGTATTGGCATCACTATGTGACGTCACAGGAAAATGGACGGGTGTATATAACGATGGTTAAAATCAGGCATTTTGAAGCTTTTTTTAGGGATATTGCGTGATGGGTAAAATTTTGAAAAAAACTTCGAAAAATAAAATAAGCCACTGGGAACTGATTTTTAATGGTTTTAACCCTTCTGAAATTGTGATAATGTTCCCCTTTAAGTTTCATTCCGATTTCTCCATTTATTCATTTCATGATTATATTAATTTGTGACCTATCAATTACTGCTCGCAAAAACATATTGTTTGGCTCGTTAGAGATACTTCTTACTCCGGTCACATGACTCGGTTTCACCAAATCCAATGTAAACACGAGTAAAGTTTGGCGCCATTTCACCAATCAAACGGCGCCTGCACTGCGGTCCACACACTGTAAAAAAGTGTCATCTGTGTCAGTAGAAATATTGACCAGAATGCCACTTCCAACAAGAGAAAACAGAAGGGTCAATTGTAAAGTTGACTTTTTCTGTTTTAGTTGCGCAAAAGCTAACATTAACCCTGTTATAACATCGCAAATGAGTGTAAGCACGTTTTGTAGTGCATGCTGTAGTCGGGTCTCTCACATGCACACACACACACACACACACACACACACACACACACACACACACACACACACACACACACACACACATACTAGTTAGCATTTGGAATGGGGAGCAAGTTTTTGATCATCACTTGTGGGGACCACCCTTTCTACAGGTTGTGGAAGTATAAAAAAAATGGTGTAAAATGGCCAGTGCCCAGTTAGCTCATACACGTCTTTAAATCTCTGGATTGATGAAGTCATGTGCTGATCATTCTTACTGGGGACCCTGGGGAAAAAGACTTAATATGGTTCATAGGGACCAAATTTTAATAATTTTGCATTATTCACACAAATGTGTACGTGACTACTGAGGAGCATTTAAAAATAAAAAAAGTTCAAATGAAATATGACATGATGGTCAGAATACAGCACTACAGCTGTCCTCTTATAGGAAGTTTCACCACTTAAATGTTCAAGCCAATCCTGCATCTTCTGTGACATTACTGAAAACTGATATTTAGCAGTAATGAAGTTGTCTGCAACTCCAACTAAAGGATGGACAATTCTGAATGTGAATCATACTTTAAGGTAATAATGTTTTATAATCATGCTGTATGAAAATGTCATCCTGAGGAACACTAAACCAGATTTTGTTTTTGGAAAAATATATGAGTTTTAACTAAGGATGGATACCATACAGAATCACAGTACTATTAATGCCAGGATAACAAATGTTTCACTTTTCAAGAATATTAATTTTCTCTTTTACCAATATTTCAAACACGTAAACAAAGTTACCCAAATTTCCACATCATTTAAAAAGGTTTCCCTTTAGGGCAGTGGTCCCCCAAACCTTTTTGTAACTGCGGACCGGTTAACGCTTGAAAATTTGTCCCACGGACCAGGGGTGGGGGGAGGTGTTTGTTTTTGTTGTTGTTGTTTTTTTGTCATAAAAAAATACAATCATGTGTGCTTACGGACTGTATCCCTGCAGACTGTATTGATATATATTGATATATAATGTAGGAACCACAATATTAATAACAGAAAGAAACAACCCTTTTGTGTGAATGAGTGTAAATGGGGTAGGGAGTTTTTGTTGGGTTGGTGCACTAATTGAAAGTGTATCTTGTGTTTTTTATGTTGATTTAATAACATTTAAAAAAAAAAATATTATTTTTTAATTTCTTGTGCGGCCCGGTGGTTGGGGACCACTGCTTTAGGGGACCTCTGACGGTATGGGGACAAAAAAACAGGTCCCTTAAAGCCGCGGCCCCGCTACGGTCTGTGGATCGATTGGTACCGGGCCGCACAAGAAATTAAAAAAAAAAAAATGTTTTTTTTATTTGTTATTAAATCAACATAAAAAACACAAGATACACTTACAATTAGTGCACCAACCCAAAAAAAACTCCCTCCCCCATTTACACTCATTCACACAAAAGGGTTGTTTCTTTCTGTTATTAATATTTCTGGTTCCTACATTATATATCAATATATATCAATACAGTCTGCAGGGATACAGTCCGTAAGCACACATGATTGTATTTTTTTATGACAAAAAAACAACAACAAAAAAACATACCCCCTGGTCCGTGGGACACATTTTCAAGCGTTGACTGTGTAAACAGAGCGATGTCCCCATTAAGTATGCATTGCCAGAACACACACACACACACACACACACACACACACACACACACACACACACACACACACACACACACACACACACACACACACACATTATGGGTCTGGTGTGACAACATGAACAGTTATGGTCATTGAGACCAAAATGATCACGGTTATCATTATTATGGTTGAATGTGGTCAAAAAATACTTCTGCACACATGAAATCTTTTGACATTTTTTTGATACCATCCATCCATTTCCTACCGCTTGTCCCTTTCAAGGTCGCAGGGGTGTTGGAGCCTATCTCAGCATACCTAAAATGAATACACTGTTAGAAAAGCACTATTTTGCATGTTTTGTGTTCCTCACGCTTAATTGATAGTGTTTTTGATCTGTTTTGATGGCAGAGATTTTATTGTTTGAAATATCGGTGCACAATTGATAAGCTTAGTTGCTCAGAAAGCAATGTGTTTATATAAGTTTGGGGTATGTCCATCCATCCATCCATTTTCTACCGCTTGTCCCTTTTTTTGGGGGGTTGCGGGGGGTGCTGAAGCCTATCTCAGCTGCATTCGGGCGGAAGGCAGGTTACACCCTGGACAAGTCACCACCTCATCACAGGGCCAACACAGATAGACAGACAACATTCACACTCACATAGTTTGGGGTATGTAGTTTTTTTTAATGGGAAACAACGTTAATGTCTCTTGTTTTCATGTCAGCATGTAAGCTGGGGAGCCGGCGCCAGTTAGTCGTGAGTTTATCAAAGTGAAGCTATCAATCACGTTTTTTCCCCATCCATCCATTTTTTACCGCTTGTCCCTTTTGGGGTGGCGGGGGGTGCTGGAGCCTATCCCAGCTGCATTCGGGCGGAAGGCGGGGTACACCCTGGACAAGTCGCCATTTAATCACAGGGCCAACACAGACAGACAGACAACATTCACACACTAGGGACCATTTAGTGTTGCCAATCAACCTATCCCCAGGTGCATGTCTTTGGAGGTGGGAGGAAGCCGGAGTACCCGGAGGGAACCCACGCAGTCACGGGGAGAACATGCAAACTCCACACAGAAAGATCCCTAGCCCAGGATCGAACCCAGGACCTTCGTATTGTGAGGCACACGTACTAACCCCTGGTCCCTGGTTTAATCATTTTAATTTAAAACTGTATTATTATTTTTAGTCCTGCGATGAGGTGGCGACTTGTCCAGGGTGTACACCGCCTTCCGCCCGAATGCAGCTGAGTTAGACTCCAGCACCCCCCGTATTCCCGAACAGGACATGCGGTAGAAAATGGATGGATGGATGGATAATTATTAGTATTTTACCGCGGTTACCATTAACCTCTTAAGGCCCAAGCTGTTTGTTTACATGCTTTTTCTTATTTCTCTTTGCTATTTGGGCTTAATGGACCCTAATTAGAATAAAAACTAAAAATCATCTTTTAATATGATGTACTTAGTCCATAACTTCATGTTATGACATGCACATTTTTATTTTTACACTTTTTTTTTTCCAATTTCCATTGTATGTTATACTCTTCTGACACCACCAGATGGCAGTATACATGTCCACATAAGAGGCCATAAGACCCCAATTCAGTAGTGTACACAATTTTGGAAATAAGAGCTAAAAGGTGCTGTCCACGCATGTGGCCACTAAGGTCTTTAGAGGTTAATACCGTTTATCCTTACATCCAAAGCACGTACCATTAAAAAAAAAAAGCTTCTAAATAAATCATAAGTAACTCAGCAGTTACTCAGTACTTGAGTATTTTTTTTCTGTTCTTACTCAAGTAAGTATTATGATGACTACTTTTTACATTTACTTGAGTCATATTACTCTAAAGTTGTATTGGAGTACAACTTTTGGCTACTCTACCCACCTCTGGTAACACATCTAAAGCCACTTTATTTTATTGTTATGCAAGGCCCCTGAGCCAAAGATGACTCATATGAGTAACAGGAACTGCTTGATTTGATCATGTATTTGTACAAAATGTCATCGATTCGGTGGAACGGCCCAAATCTAATCGCAATCATGTGACGTTATCATTTTTACCAAGCCCAAAGATTCCATGTACCGTATTTTTTCGGAGTATAAGTCGCACCGGAGTATAAGTCGCACCTGCCGAAAATGCATAATAAAGAAGGAAAAAAAACATATATAAATCGCACTGGAGCCCAGCCAAACTATGAAAAAACTGCGACTTATAGTCGGAAAAATACGGTATACCGCGCTACTGTACAGCTGTCCACACTCAAATGCAGTTGTGGATCATTAGAGCACACACTGTCATTTAAGTGGGGTAAATAGATTCATGTTTCTTGTTCGTATCCGTCCCAAAATACCAGCACCATAATAAAAGAGAGGTATGAAAAGAAAAAAAACCCCGTCATCTTATTAAAAGAAACCAAAAGTCTGGATTGAGAATCTGTTGGAAGAGAATATAGATGAAATGTGTCACAGTGATATTTTACAACTCTGTAATGAAATAGTACTCGTAATCGTACTTGTGGTGTATCCTGCTGAAAGCAATTACTTTGTCTCAACTCCATCACTGCTGGAATGCACAAATAGGAAAGTGTTACTTTTCCTCACATTCAAAAGGCATCACAGCTCCCACTGAGTGTGGCGTTAGCTACAACTACTGTACCGGTCGCACACACACACGCACACACACACACACACACACACACACACACACACACACACACAAAACACACCTAATTTGGCTAACATAGCTCTTATCACAAACACATTATTGCGAATTAAGTGTGCTTTTTTTTTTTTTTTTTTAGGGTTCACGTATCAAAATGAGAATAACAACATCCATCCGTTCCATTTTCAGACTTTTCAGATCCCAACTGTTTCAGTTTCTCCGAGTAGTTCCCAGGACTGCTGGAAAATATTACCAGGGATGGCCGAGCCACCTCAACTGGCTCCGTATGAGCTTCTCTTAGGGCAGGGGTCGGCAACCTTTACCACTCAAAGAGCCATTTTGACCAGTTTCACAAATGAAAGAAAACACAAAACTCTGTTGAAATTTAAAATGAAATAAATACTGCATACAAAGTTTTTTTTTGCTTTGTGCTATCTCAGACATGCGGCCTGCACCTTAATATGAAAATGTAATGTTAGTGTGGCCCGCAAGTTTGAAATGAATGGCCCTTTACAGCCTCATACTTGCCAACCCTCCCGATTTTTCCCGGGAGACTCACGAATTTGGTGGCAACTATGCTCCCGAATGCCTGCTGATTTTCACCCAAACAACAATAATAAGGATGTGCCATGATGGCAGTGCCTTTAGCGCCCTCTACAACTTGTACCAACAGCGTGCCAGCCCAGTTACATGTCATGTGAGGCTTCTGCAAACACACATGAGTGACTGCAAGGCATACTTGGTCAACAGCCATACAGGTCACACTGAGGGTGGCCGTATAAACAACTTTAACACTCTTACTAATATGCGCCACACTGTGAACCCACACCAAACAAGAATGACAAACACATTTCGGGAGAACATCCGCCCACCTCCGTGCGTCGGTTGAGGTGGGCGGGGTTGGGGGGGGGGGGGGGGGGTTTGCTGGTAGTGGGGGTGTATAATGTAGCCCGGAAGAGTTAGTGCTGCAAGGGGTTCTGGGTATTTGTTCTGTTGTGTTTATGTTGTGTTACGGTGCGGATGTTCTCCCGAAATGTGTTTGTCATTCTTGTTTGGTGTGGATTCACAGTGTGGCGCATATTTGTAACAGTGTTAAAGTTGTTTATACGGCCACCCTCAGTGTGACCTGTATGGCTGTTGACCAAGTGTGTCTTGCATTCACTTGTGTGTGTGAAAAGCCGTAGATATTATGTGATTGGGCCGGCACGCAGATAGTATGGTGAAAAAGCGGACGCGACGACAGGTTGTAGAGGATGCTGAAGGCAGTGCCATCAGGGCACGCCCTCAATATTGTTGTCCGGGTGAAAATCTGTGCATGTTTGCCCCTTGGAGAGGCACTGAAATCCGGAAGTCTCCCGGAGAAATCGGGAGGGTTGGCAAGTATGCAGCTGAGCCGCATCAGAGTGATCAAAGAGCCGCGGGTTGCAGACCCCTGTCTTAGGGCCAGTCCAGCAACTTTGCATTGGAAAACCTTTTGCTGGAAAGCCTTTTGTATCTTTTTGTCCCTACCCAAATCTGGTGACCAAAGGTGGATCGCAGATCAACCCGTCAATCCAGAACTTTGCCTTTCGGCTCAGATCTGGCTTCACCACGATTGGTACAGCGACCACACAACTGCAGACGCTGCACCGTCACTTCCTTGAATTAAACCAAAAATAACCTAGAATTGTACACATTAAAAAATGCCAGACACACATAAGGATGGGTACCTTTCACATTGGAATCCTTCTGGTACCAATTCCCGGGATTTGATATTGTTGCTCAAACGGTGCTTCTATGTGTATTATTAATTTGAACTTGTTTATTAATAACATCAAATTGTTGTTATACAAACCCCGTTTCCATATGAGTTGGGGAATTGTGTTAGATGTAAATATAAGTGGAATACAATGATTTGCAAATCCTTTTCAAGCCATATTCAGTTGAATATGCTACAAAGACAACATATTTGATATATTTCAAACTGATAAACATTTTTTTTTTTTTGCAAATAATCATTAACTTTAGAATTTGATGCCAGCAACACGTGACAAAGAAGTTGGGAAAGGTGGCAATAAATACTGATAAAGTTGAGGAATGCTCATCAAACACTTATTTGGAACATCCCACAGGTGAACAGGCAAATTGGGAACAGGTGGGTTCCATGATTGGGTATAAAAGTAGATTACATGAAATGCTCAGTCATTCACAAACAAGGATGGGGCGAGGGTCACCACTTTGTCAACAAATGCGTGAGCAAATTTTTGAACAGTTTAAGAAAAACCTTTCTCAACCAGCTATTGCAAGGAATTTAGGGATTTCACCATCTACGGTCCGTAATATCATCAAAGGGTTCAGAGAATCTGGAGAAATCACTGCACGTAAGCAGCTAAGCCCGTGACCTTCGATCCTTCAGGCTGTACTGCATCAACAAGCGACATCAGTGTGTAAAGGATATCACCACATGGGCTCAGGAACACTTCAGAAACCCACTGTCAGTAACTACAGTTGGTCGCTACATCTGTAAGTGCAAGTTAAAACTCTCCTATGCAAGGCGAAAACCGTTTATCAACAACACCCAGAAACGCCATCGGCTTCGCTGGGCCTGAGCTCATCTAAGATAGACTGATACAAAGTGGAAAAGTGTTCTGTGGTCTGACGAGTCCACATTTCAAATTGTTTTTGGAAACTGTGGACGTTGTGTCCTCCGGACCAAAGAGGAAAAGAACCATCCGGATTGTTATAGTCGCAAAGTTGAAAAGCCAGCATCTGTGATGGTATGGGGGTGTATTAGTGCCCAAGACATGGGTAACTTACACGTCTGTGAAGGCGCCATTAATGCTGAAAGGTACATACAGGTTTTGGAGCAACATACGTTGCCAAGCAACGTTACCATGGACGCCCCTGCTTATTTCAGCAAGACAATGCCAAGCCACGTGGCTTCATAGTAAAAGAGTGCGGGTACTAGACTGGCCTGCCTGTAGTCCAGACCTGTCTCCCATTGAGAATGTGTGGTTGCATTATGAAGCCTAAAATAGCACAACGGAGACCCCCGGACTGTTGAACAACTTAAGCTGTACATCAAGCAAGAATGGGAAATAATTCTACCTGAGAAGCTTAAAAAATGTGTCTTCTCAGTTCCCAAACGTTTACTGAGTGTTGTTAAAAGGAAAGGCCATGTAACACAGTGGTGAACATGCCCTTTCCCGTCTACTTTGGCACGTGTTGCAGCCATGAACTTCTAAGTTAATTATTATTTGCAAAAAAAAATAAATATCTTGTCTTTGTAGTGCATTCAATTGAATATGGGTTGAAAAGGATTTGCAAATCATTCTATTCCATTTATATTTACATCTAGCACAATTTCCCAACTCATATGGAAACGGGGTTTGTAGAATAGACTTTGAATGCAGCTGCGAATTCCAAGACATTAGATATCAGTAGTGTATAGATTACGGTGTGTTGTCTCGTCAGGGAGTTGTCTTTGCCATGAAGTAAAATCTATTCCATATATCGTCAACAGGGAGTACGTGACCCCCAGGGGTCAGCAGAGGTTATTTTCGTGAAATTTTTGGTTGATTAGACTTTAAAACATGTTTTTTTTCCAAATTTAACTGGATTTAAGTGCACATTATCATTGATCCAATACATTAAAGCTAGTTGCCAGCTATCTACTAGTGGCACTATAACGTATGTATTTAGATACCTTAGTACAGTATTGCACAATCTGATTACACGCCGCCACACTTCACCATGGCAACAGGGAGGTCCTGTTTCTCGAGCCCTGCATCCCTTGATAGTACATCTGGGAAGGTGAGGCCTCTGTAGCGGACTGGGTCGCTGGGTTTCCACAGCAGTAGTGGCTGAATGATTTCTCCCGTGACACGATAGCAGCCAACGAGGGCTGAGATAGTGGCACCATAACAAGGTATCTTTACCACCAGTTTAATTGAAAACACAATCACAATTTTTTGTAGGGGGTCCCTTGATCCTTTCTAGGGGGTTCCTGGCCTGGAAAACTTTAAAGGCCACTGATCTAGTCTTTTGTTGCGCTCTAAAAGGTGTGAAGTTGGCACGTTGTGTAAATGGTAAATGAAAACAGAATACAATGATTTGCAAATCCTTCTCAACCTATATTCAATTAAATAGACTGCAAAGACAAGATATTTAACGTTCAAACTGGAAAACTTTGTTATTTTTTGCAAATATTAGCTCATTTGGAATTTCATGCCTGCAACATGTTTCAAAAAAGCTGGCTCAAGTGGCAAAAAAGACGGAGAAAGTTGAAGAATGCTCATCAAGCACTTATTTGGAACATCCCACAGGTGAACAGGCTAATTGGGAACAGGTGGGTGCCATGATTGGGTATAAAAGTAGATTCCATGAAATGCTCAGTCATTCCCAAACAAGGATGGGGCGAGGGTCACCATTTTGTGAACAAATGCGTGAGCAAATTGTCGAACAGTTTAAGAACAACATTTCTCAACGAGCTACTGCAAGGAATTTAGGGATTTCACCATCTACGGTCCTTAATATCATCAAAAGGTTCAGAGAATCTGGATAAATCACTGCACGTAAGCGAGGATATTACGGACCTTCGATCCCTCAGGCGGTACTGCATCAAAAAGCGACATCAGTGTGTAAAGGATATCACCACACGGACTCAGGAACACTTCAGAAACCCACTGTCAGTAACTACAGTTGGTCGCTACATCTGTAAGTGCAAGTTAAAACTCTACTATACAAAGCGAAAGCCATTTATCAACAACACCCAGAAATTCCGCCGGCTTTGCTGGGCCCGAGCTCATCCAAGATGGACTGATGCAAAGTGGAAAACGGTTCTGTGGTCTGATGAGTCCACATTTCAAATTGTTTTTGTAAACTGTGGATGTCGTGTCCTCCGGACCAAAGAGGAAAAGAACCATCCGGATTGTTCTAGGCGCAAAGTTGAAAAGCCAGCATCTGTGATGGTATGGGGGTGTATTAGTGCCCAAGACATGGGTAACTTACACATCTGTGAAGGCACCATTATTGCTGAAAGGTACATACAAGTTATTGCTTATTTCACAATGCGGGTACTAGACTGGCCTGCCTGTAGTCCAGACTTGTCTCCCATTGAAAATGTGTGGCGCATTATGAAGCCTAAAATACCACAACAGAGACCCCGGACTGTTGAACAACTTAAGCTGTACATCAAGCAAGAATGGGAAAGAATTCCACCTGAAAAGCTTCAGAAATGTGTCTCCTCAGTTCCCAAACGTTTACTGAGTGTTGTTAAAAGGAAAGGCCATGTAACAAAGTGGTGAACATGCCCTTTCCCAACTACTTTGGCACGTGTTGCAGCCATGAAATTCTAAGTTAATGATTATTTGCAAAAAAAAAATATGTTTAAATATCTTGTCTTTGCAGTCTATTCAATTGAATATAAGTTGAAAAGGATTGGCAAATCATTGTATTCTGTTTTTATTTACCATTTACACAATGGGCCAACTTCACTGGTTTTGGGTTTTGTACTATAATTAAACAGCGATTGTTTGATTGTAACGTGCATCTTAGTTGTAGTTTTCATTACCGAATTTGGACGTGCTAAAATGGCCATATGGAATCTCTAATGCTAATCTCTCGCATGTCTTGGGCAAATGGAAGGTAAGCTGGCTTGTACGTTCAAGCGTTTTCAATCAGGCATACTTTCTTCGTTAGAGTGAATTCTGCTTGAGTCCGCAAACCGGATGTGACGTCACCTGCAACAAAATGTATTGAAACATGGCACCGTTGGGTCTTTACGTGAATCAATACCCGGTACAAAATTCTGTACCCATCCCGAGACGCACAACAAACCAACATTCCCGACCACACACAGACAAAACACACCAATCAGCAAGTGGTGTTTCGCAGTCATTATCCCCGAGAGGGGAAATGTGAGGAGATCCAACGCATTGAGCAGGTTCTGGAGAGGACATCCTCTATTCCCCTCACACAAACACCAGAACCCCCACCATCCATTCCTAAGTCTGTGGGAATCCCATGCAGAGGTTTAAACTCCAAACGCTGCACTCTCTTCAGGAGTGTACTTCCGAGAACCGGTTTGAATTCTGTACAATTACTGGGGCAGCAAAAGTCTATTGAGGAAGTTGACTCTGCCAGCTTTAAAACAGGATGAAGTTTATTTGTCCGCAGTTTATAGGACGAGAACATACTGCTCCGTTGTTGTCCAGTGTCTCCAAAGCCACGTACTCTGCCTGGTGCCCATCCATCTTGTTAATTCTCACTCACTACTTGACTGAGTTGCAGCCAAAGATCATTAGGGCTCTTCTGAGGGCTCTTAAGAGGTTCTCCAGTGGAGTACTCTTGCTCCAAAGTGCCCTTGGCAGGCTGGAGTGTGTGTCTTTGGAGCGGACCTATTGCCGGCTGATGAATTCGTTTGAGTGTGTGTGTGTGTCTTCTTGCATTTCTACCCTTCTTGAGACATCAACAAAGTTAAAGTACCACTGATAGTCACACACACACACTAGGTGTGGTGAAATTAACCTCTGCATTTGACCCATCCCCTTGTTCCACCCCCTGGGAGGTGAGGGGAGCAGTGAGCAGCAACGGTGGCCGCGCTCGGGAATCATTTTGGTGATTTAACCCCCAATTCCAACACTTGATGCTGAGTGCCAAGCAGGGAGGCAATGGGTACCATTTTTATAGTCTTTGGTATGACTCGGCCGGGGTTTGAACTCACAACCTACCGATCTCAGGGCGGACACTCTAACCACTAGACCACTGAGCAGGCTCACACTGAAAAGTACCTACCATATGAGGACTGGTGAACAAGTTAGGAACGAAATCACGGTCCCAATAGGGAAAACCATTGCATCTAATAGAGACTGTCTCATTAGCATCCATCTTTTATTTCATTTTCCTCCGCGGGGGCAGCAGCCTAAGCAGAGAAGCCCAGACTTCCCTCTCCCCAGCCACGTCATCCAACTCCTCCCGGGGGATCCTGAGGCGTTCCCAGGCCAGTCGGGAGACATAGTCTTCCCAACGTGTCCTGGGTCTTCCCTGTGGCCTTCTACCAGGCGGACATGCCCTAAACACCTCCCTAGGGAGGCATTCGGGTGCCCGAACCACCTCATCTGGCTCCTTTCAATGTGGAGGAGCAGTGGCTTTACTTTGAGCTCCTCCCGGATGGCAGAGCTTCTCACCCAATCTCTAAGGGAGAGCCATGCCACCCGGCACAGGAAACTCATTTCGGCCGCTTGTACTCGTGACTTTGTCCTTTCGGTTATAACCCAATGCTCATGATCATAGGTGAGGACGGGAACGTAGATCGACCGGTAAATTGAGAGCTTTGCCTTCCGGCTCAGCTCCTTCTTCACCCCGACGGATCGATACAGCGTCCGCATTACTGAAGACGCCGCACCGATCCGCCTGTCGATCTCACGATCCACTCTTCCCTCACTCGTGAACAAGACTCCGAGGTACTCGAACTTCTCCACTCGGGGCAAGATCTCCTCCCCAACCCAGAGATGGCATTAGCACCCCTAGTGGTGAAATCTATCGCAAATTAGGGTGGTCCCAAAAAAGGAGAGATTTTTCAAATTGACTGTGTCGGTTTTAAAAGTTGGGTCAACATATGAAATAACAAGTGTGTGTAAAAATTCGAAGTGCTTCCCCTCTGGCCAACATACGTAATAACAAATGTGTGTGTGAGAAATTGAAATGCGCCACCTTTGGCTGAAATTAATTTAAAAAAAGTAAATAAATATGTACTAGAGCAGGGGTCACCAACGCGGGGCCCGCGGGCACCAGGTAGCCCGTAAGGCCCAGATGAGTAGCCCGCTGGCCTGTTCTAAAAATAGCTCAAATAGCAGCACTTACCAGTGAGCTGCCTCTATTTTTTAAGTTGCATTTATTTACTAGCAAGCTGGTCTCGCTTTGCTCGACATTTTTAATTCTAAGAGAGACAAAACTCAAATAGAATTTGAAAATCCAAGAAAATATTTGAAAGACTTGGTCTTCACTAACTGACAAAGAAACACATAACAGATTTGGTGTCCAGTTCAAAGTGTGACATGATTTATTTAAAAATTTGAGAGTTGACTTTTGTATTTTACATGAGTTATTATTTTTACAAACCTGGTGCAAAGTAATTCATGATTTGTTAAAAAATGTTAGTGGCTAGCTAGTTAAAATGGGATATTGTGATTTCACAAGACTGTCTTAGAAGTCATCATTTGAAAATGTTCAATTTGAAAAATGTGCACTTAGAGAAAATATAAAAATAAAGTGTTGCATATTGATATTTATCTGTTTCTATATATATTCATTGTGAGAAATCATTAAGATGATCAGTGTTTCCACAAAGATAAATATCATTAATTATGAATAATAACATAGAGTTAAAGGTAAATTGAGCAAATTGGCTATTTCTGGCAATTTATTTAAGTGTGTATCAAACTGGTAGCCCCTGTGATGAGGTGGCGACTTCCGCCCGATTGTAGCTGATAGGCTCCAGCGTCCCCCGCAACCCCAAAGGGAATAAGCGGTAGAAAATGGATGGATGGAAACTGGTAGCCCTTCGCATTAATGAGTACCCAAGAAGTAGCTTTTGGTTTCAAAAAGGTTGGTGACCCCTGTACTAGAGACATACTGTAATAACTTGAAATAAATAATGATTACAAACCAATTTCAAACAAAAAATTCAACAAAAAAAAGTAACTAAAAAGCCTACCTTTTTTTTTTTTATATTTGCATAGTATGTATATATTATAAATGCTGTAAATACAAATCTTCATATATCTAGAAAGGGTGGTCCTAAAGAGGAAGGCATTTTTCTCAGGTCTCAAGAAGGTCACAAATACAAGAATGTGTGTGTGTGTGTGTGTGTGTGTGTGTGTGTGTGTGTGTGTGTGTGTGTGTGTGTGTGTGTGTGTGGCACTGTTAGGAGGGGTCGTCCATCCACAGCAAGGAGCGTGAGTGACACGAATGAACGCCGGAGCTCGGTTCTCTTCTAGAATGGACGCTGGGTTGTTGGGTTCTGTGAAAGACGTGTGGCATCATGGAGAAGGAGGGGGGTGGGGGGGGGGGCAGACAGTCAGGGGGGCGACTGGGAATGTTTGAGAGAGGAGGAATGGCCGTCTGCAGATTAAGTGAGGGTGATGTAGGCTGAGGCCTTTGCCTTCAGTTGTCTCAAACACAGATGACAGCTCCAGCTCCCTGAAACAAACACACACACACACACGCAGCACACACAAGCAGTTCAATCAATACTATTGTAAAGCCTGGTGGATTAATCCCTCGTCTCGCAGTGTGAAGCAATGCTGTCGATGAAGGCTTGATGTGCACGCCATTAGCGGATGGAGGGGATTTGACAAGTAGGTTACTGCGGGATTTGTCACGTTAATTAAGAGCCGACACAACCTTTATGCTTTTGGGTATAAGTGAAAATCTAGTTTCAAACGTGTGGGCAGACCATGAGTGTGGGACTCAAGTGGCACCTCTGCTGTTTGCCATGGTAACAGATGGTCTTGGTAGTACTTCTACCCATGACAACACCAGTGAGCATCCTCATAGGTGGTAGTCACATTCCCATTGGCTGAACAGAAACACCTGCAGACTTGAAAAACTAAGGGGGCAGGGCTACTCACCAAGCGCTCATTAGGTTTCCCCTGTTTTTTTGAAATGTCCTAAAAATCCAAAAGCACTTTGTCAAAGTGCCCCGGTGACATTTTTACACGGAGCACTACCTTGGCCTTCGTACGGCCCACTTTTAGCATGAAAGCACCATTTTGCCCTGGTTTTCGTAGTCTGTCTTGACTATCGCACGGCCATTGTGCGTAACAAAGTAGTCTGTTTGCCCGCAACTGCAAAATAAGCTACCCTGGGGCCAACAAAAGTTGTGAGTTCCAGCAGCCTGATAAAGAAGGTGAAAAACACTATTGCACCTCACAATTTGTTTATGATAACAATTAGGGGGCGATTTTAAATCGACTATTTATACGTCTAGAATTATTATATTGTATATCATCATTAAATTGTATATTGTTAATAAATTGTACATTGTTAATATATTGTATAATACTATATATTCTAAATTCATAACATTTAATTATTAATAATAGAGATGTCCGATAATGGCTTTTTTGCCGATATCCGATATTCCGATATTGTCTAACTCTTTATTACCGATTCCGATATCAACCGATACCGATATATACAGTTGTGGAATTAACACATTATTATGCCTAATTTTGTTGTGATGCCCCGCTGGATGCATTAAACAATGTAACAAGGTTTTCCAAAATAAATCAACTCAAGTTGTGGAAAAAAAAATGCCAACATGGCACTGCCATATTTATTATTGAAGTCACAAAGTGCATTCTTTTTTTTAACATGCCTCAAAACAGCAGCTTAGAATTTGGGACATGAGGAGGTTGAGGTGGGCGGGGTTGGGAGTAGCGGGGGGTATATATTGTAGCCGTACAGCTGCGTTTTAAAAAGTCATACATTTTACTTTTTGAAACCGATACCGATAATTTACGATATTACATTTTAAAGCATTTATCGGACATCTCTAATTAATAACATTAATAAAATGTCCAGTAGGTTCCTTCCTCCTTTGGCCACTGATGTATGCAGTATTGCATCATTTTGTTGTGCACAATGTATATATACGTGTGTGTGTGTGTATACATGTATATGTATAAGTATATATTCGTGAGATCGGGAAAAAACACGGAGGCTATTTCATCCCTACAAGCCTGTTTTGCAGGTTTCCCTGCTCTTCAGGGAAACACTCAGGGAGAACTCCGCTGCAGAGCAGGGAAACCTGCGAAACGGGCTTGTAGGGATGAAATAGCCTTCGTGTTTTTTCCCGACCTAACGAATATTCCACTCCACCCTGGTATTGAGCACTGTCTAACGGATAAACTACGGCTGTATATATATATATATATATATATATATATATATATATATATATATATCCACGCTAACCCAAAGAACATTAGCATTAATGCCGCATTTTAGAACCGTTTGTATTATAATAATCGACATTTGTCCATCGATTCCTGAATCGTCCACGTTTTAATCATGATGCAAAGGAGAATTGATCCTTTTTCCTCCTCTATTGCAAACCCTATCATAAACATCATGTGTATGCGGAGTTTTCCTTCATTGAAATGTTGGTTAGTAAAGCAGTTGCATACCCTCTGGTGGTTCTGACATGGGAGGGCTCAGACAGTACATGTGGTAGCCTCTGTCACAATCATCGCAGAACAACAGCTGATCCTGGAACAGAAGAGAGTGTGTGATTTAACAGCTAATTAACAAGTAAATAAACATGGGTGTTTTTCACATTTCAATCGATACGGTACCAATCACTGTTTTTAATTATATATATATATATATATATATATATATATATATATATATATATATATATATATATATATATATATATATATATATATATATATATATATATATATACATATATATATATATATACATATACATACATACATACATACATACATATATACATATATATATATATATATATATATATATATATATATATATATATATATATACCGTATTTTTCAGAGTATAAATCGCTCCGGATTATAAGTCGCACCGACCAAAAATGCATAATAAAGAAAGAAAAAACATACAGCATATAAGTCGCACTGGAGTATAAGTTGCATTTTTGGGGGAAATTTATTTGATAAAACCCAACACCAAGAATAGACATTTGAAAGGCAATTTAAAATAAATAAAGAATAGTGAATAAGTGTACGTTATATGAGGCATAAATAACCAACTGGTATGTTAACGTAACATATTATGGTAAGAGTCATTCAAATAACTATAACATATAGAACATGCTATACGTTTACCAAACACTCCTAATAGCTAAATCCCATGAAATCTTATACGTCTAGTTTCTTACGTGAATGAGCTAAATAATATTAGTTGATATTTTACGGTAATGTGTTAATAATTTCACACATAAATTGCTCCTGAGTATAAGTCGCACCCCCGGCCAAACTATGAAAAAAACTGCGACTCATAGTCCGAAAAATATGGTATATATGTAGTCTAATTAGCAAGTATGCAGTTTGTCGTAGGTGTGTTGTTGTAGTCAGGAAGTAGTCTTTTGATATTAAGTTGAATGTGTCAGTCTTGTCTTTTGTTGAGTCCTACAAAGTGTTTACTGCTACACACCAGCTGTTTGATTGTAACGCATCTTAGTTGTAGTTTTGATTTCCAAATTTGAAGGTGAAACGCCAATGCTAATCAGTAGCATGTTTTTGGCATATCCAATGAGCAAGCTTGCAAAGTCGAGCCATACTTTTTAGCGCTTTTCCGTCATGCACACTTGCTTTGTTGGCATGGAAAATTGCAACATTACCTAAAGGCGGTTGGATTTGAATAATTAGTATGTGCCCAGGTATAGTATCGTTAGTATAGACACATTCCCTACAAATCATATTATTAAAAGTTGAATATGCTTGAATGGTAAAAATATGAATAGCATGGTTTTAATACACAGTACCAGTCCAGATAAGTTTCAATCAGGGGTGTCCCAAATACAACTTTTTCACTTCCAATACAATACCGATATTGGAGCCTTGATCCGATACAATTTCTGCATGAATCATATATACTCATTATTTTGTCGTGTGGAATGTTACATAAGGCTTGATCAAGGGAAATTACTGAAATAAAAAACAATGGTTGGTATTAAAAAACACTAACCAATTTATTAATAACCGTCTGGAATGCACTTATGCTGTCTTTTTTTGTTTGTTTTCTTTAAGTTAAAGGTGAACTGCACATTTTTTTGTTTATATTCGCCTATTGTTCACAATAATTATGAAATACATTACGACGGATGTTTTTTTTTTTTCAATGCATTCTAACTATAATATAAATAAAAAGTATTCTTACAAGCGGAGCCAATGGGAGCTCCACTATTTCGCCCATAAAATCCGATTGTCATAACGTGGACCTTGGGGTGTTGTGTTTTCCCGGAATGCAAAGGAAAGTTGGCGCGGGCAAGGCGTGAAGGTAAGGACATGTTTATTTTTACACTAACAAAAAGAACAAATGAAAAGCGCGCACAAGGCGGAAGTACAAAAACTTGGCTAATGAAACAAAAGACTAGCACAAAGGCAATTAACTATGAACATGAAACAAAAACACTTACTGTGGCATGGCATGAAGCATGAACTATAGTAAACAGGAATCTCATGGGTAGCAGAGGTAGTAAGGATAATGTCACCAGCCGATCAACAGAAAAAGACAGGTTTAAATAACAGTGGCATGATTAGTGACAGGTGTGTGAGTTCAAATGAATCAGGTGTGTGACATGAGGACAGGTGAAAACTAATGGTCGCTATGGTGACAAAACAAACAAGAGTGCACAAAGAGTCCAAAAACCAAACCTGAACATAACCAAAACAAAACATGATCACACAGACATGACACCGATAAACCATTCAAAAAGTGCCAACATATAAGTATTAGTGAGATTGTTATTATAAATGCTATCGCAAACAAACTATTTATAGCGGCGCCATGACCACAAGTTTGTGTGCTTATGTTGATATCATCGAGTGGTAAGTAGCTTCCTCGCTTCCTTGCTTGTGGACGTTTATTGTCGATCATAAATCATGCCTCTCACCTGGATAGTGGAAGGATGAGAACGTATTCCGACAAGTATTTTAACTTTGACAGCCAATTTTGACCAAACGACACAAAAGGACAATTGTTTCCACCTCACTTTGATTATGAGTCATTGTTCATCCAAACGGGAATAGAACAAGATTCTATCAGTCGGCATCCTAATAACAGCAGGCATTGTACAGTAAGTGATGTTTTATTATGTTTGTTGGCTCGCATGAAGTCTACATTGACGTAGTTGAAAAAAAGCGAACTTTGTGATGCGTTTTTTTTAATTAATGCGCTGCGTATGCCTAAACTGATCAAAATACATACCGTATTTTTCGGACTATAAGTCGCAGTTTTTTTCATAGTTTGGCCGGGGGTGCGACTTATACTCAGGAGCGACTTATGTGTGAAATTATTAACACATTAGCGTAAAATATCAAATAATATTATTTAGCTCATTCACGTAAGAGACTAGACGTATAAGATTTCATGGGATTTAGCGATTAGGAGTGACAGATTGTATAGCATGTTCTATATGTTATAGTTATTTGAATGACTCTTACCATAATATGTTACGTTAACATACCAGACAGTTGCTTATTTATGCCTCATATAACGTACACTTATTCAGCCTGTTGTTCACTATTCTGTATTTATTTTAAATTGCCTTTCAAATGTCTATTCTTGGTGTTGGCTTTTATCAAATAAATGTCTCCAAAAATTGCAACTTATACTCCAGTGCGACTTATATGTGTTTTTTTCCTTCTTTATTGTGCATTTTCGACCGGTGCGACTTATACTCCGAAGCGACTTATACTCCGAAAAAATGCGGTAAGTATTAAATGTTATTATTAATGTGCCCATTACAACATTACATATATACTTACATCATGTATATAAAACCTTAATGGAGGTGTTTGGTTTTTGTTTAAGGGCTTTTATAGTCAGAATAGAGCTACTGTCATAGGCTCCAATGCAAGTGGACTTTTAATCGCATATATTCAATATTCAGAATGCACAAAAAAAAAGAAAAACATACGTGTTCTCCTCTTCTTATGGTTAGAGTGTCCGCCCTGAGATCGGTAGGTCGTGAGTTCAAACCCTGACCGAGTCATACCAAAGACTATAAAAATGGGACCCATTACCTCCCTGCTTGGCAGTCAGCATCAAGGGTTGGAATCGGCGGTTAAATCACCAAAAATGATTCCCAGGCACGGCCACCGCTGCTGCTCACTGCTCCCCTCACCTCCCAGGGGGTGATCAAGGGTGATGGGTCTAATGCAGAGGATCATTTCACCACACCTAGTATGTGTGTGACAATCATTGGTACTTGGATTGCGAATTATAGGCAAAATTCCCCAAAAAAAGTGTTCCCTTTTAAGCTCATGACGCAGTAAGTTGAATGATGCGGACACCTTTGTTACTGGATACTTTCTAATAAGTGTCTGCTTTGGAGACTTTGTATTTGTACGTAATATACAACCATAATAGTTTTATACTTGTTTATATCGACAAGTGTACAATATTGTCCAACTAAAGACAATTATTATGTACAGTATGTCTAGCTTTTGTGCTCTTTATTGTTTGCTTAGCTGTTGTGTAGCGTCTAGTAGCCTATGTTTATTTTTTGTAAATTACGTCACTGAGACAAACCTTGAGTGCAGCCGAGTCATACCAAAGACTATAAAAATGGGACCCATTACGTCCCTGCTTGGCACTCAGCATCAAGGGTTGGAATTGGGGGTTAAATCACCAAAAATGATTCCCGGGCGCGGCCACCGCTGCTGCTCACTGCTCACCTCACCTCCCAGGAGGTGATCAAGGGTGATGGGTCAAATGCAGAGAATAATTTTGCCACACCTAGTGTGTGTGTGACAATCATTGGCACTTTAACTTGAACTTTTTTAACTTATTGGAGGACATTTCAAAGTGAACTGGTTGTCCAACATCTTGCTCCTCATGCTATTGGCATTTATTTGATGTCATCCAAACATCGTGTGCCTTTTAAAGTTTCTGGCACAGAAAGTTTCTTACCATCCAAGACAAGCTGAACCTCCTTGTTGCTATGCAGCAAGGAGGAAGCCTCACTGTCTACTAGCTGCCATTACATGATCAATGAGTCTGCGGTTCCTTCTTAAAGGACGAGGAAAAAAGAATGACGAAACTAGTGTCTATTAAAAATCAACTGCAGCTCATTTTTTAGCATTCGTGAGTACCAATAATGTATATGTCATAATTACATAAGAGAAGAGAAGGTTAAAGTAGCAATGATTGTCACACACACACTAGGTGTGGTGAAATTTGTCCTCTGCATTTGACCCATCCCCTTGTTCCACCTCCTGGGAGGTGAGGGGAGCAGTGGGCAGCAGCGGTGGCCGCGCCCGGGAATCATTTTTGGTGATTTAACCCCCAATTCCAACCCTTGATGCTGAGTGCCAAGCAGGGAGGTAATGGGTCCCATTTTTATAGTCTTTGGTATGACTCGGCCCGTGTTTGAACTCACAACCTACCCATCTCAGGGCGGACACTAACCACTAGGCCAGTGTTTTTCAACCTTTTTTGAGCCAAGGCACATTTTTTGCGTTGAAAAAATGCGGAGGCACACCACCAGCAGAAATCATTAAAAATGAAACTCAGTTGACAGTAAAAAATTGTTGGATATGACTTTAAACCATAACCAAGCATCATTATAGCTCTTGTCTCAAAGTAGGTGTACTGTCACCACCTGTCACATCACGCCATGACTTATTTTGACTTTTTTGCTGTTTTCCTGTGTGGAGTGTTTTAATTCTTGTCTTGCGCTCCTATTTTGGTGGCTTTTTCTCCTTTTTTGGTATTTTCCTGTAGTAGTTTCATGTCTTCCTTTGAGCGATATTTCCCGCATCTACTTTGTTTTTATCCTTCTTCGTGGGGACATTGTCGATTGTCATGTCATGTTCGGATGTACACTGTGGACGCCATCTTTGCTCCACAGTAAGTCTTTGCTGTCGTCCAGCATTCTGTTTTTGTTTACTTTGTAGCCAGTTCAGTTTTAGTTTTGTTCTGCATAGCCTTCCCTAAGCTTCAATGCCTTTTCTTAGGGGCACTTACCTTTTGTTTATTTTTATGTTTAAGCATTAGATACCTTTTTACCTGCATCTACAAAGCAATTAGCTACCTGCTGCCACCTACTGATATGGAAGAGTTTTACACGGTTACTCTGCCGAGCTCTAGACAGCACCGACACTCAACAACAACACATCATTTGCAGACTATAATTACAGGTTTGCAAAAAATATGTTTTTACCCCAAATAGGTGAAATTAGATCATCTCCCACGGCACACCAGACTGTATCTCGCAGCACACTAGTGTGCCGCGGCACAGTGGTTGAAAAACACTGCACTAGGCCACTGAGTAGGTGTTTATGAGTGTGTGTAAACGGTTAATAACAGTGTGTTATAATGTGAACATGAATACAATATTCATATAAATCAGAAAACAAATAGTTTCCCTACTTTACAGAAGTTCACCTACCACGGGGAGCATCTGGAACATCGAGGGAACAATGTACACTTAATACAAAATAAATACAAATATGCTCCTAAGTCAGTGCTTCTCAATTAATTTCTCCCTCGGAAGAAGAAAACATTCCCCCGACCTCTACTTTTCACCGTGACTATAAATAGTATATTTTGTGTATAAAATTGTTATAGGTACACCTCTGTACAACATTGTATGCGTAGTAACATTAAAGAAATATAAAAATATACATCAACTTACAACAAACGATACATTTATTAACAT
Organism: Nerophis lumbriciformis; assembly: GCF_033978685.3. NCBI lineage: Eukaryota > Metazoa > Chordata > Actinopteri > Syngnathiformes > Syngnathidae > Nerophis > Nerophis lumbriciformis. The sequence goes on from NC_084577.2 coordinate 153,345, forward strand.
TGCTTTTTAGTCTGTAACAGAAACGATTTAATGTGCATCAATTTTCCAGAAAAAATAAAAATAAAAATATCCTTATTTAAACTATAACCCTATTTTTTGACTGACTTGAACCATTTGATACTGAAAAATTCAATTAAATAAACTCAATTTAAAAAAATGTTTTAGTTCATACCAAAGACTCTAAAAATGGGACCCATTATCTCCCTGCTTGGCACTCAGCATCAAGTGTTGGAATTGGGGGTTAAATCACCAAAATGATTCCCGAGCGCGGCCACCACTGCTGCTCACTGCTCCCCTCACCTCCCAGGGGGTGGAAAAGGGGGATGAGTCAAATGCAGAGAGTAATTTCACCACACCTAGTGTGTGTGTAACTATCAGTGGTACTTTAAATGTAATAAATCATAATAAATTCAAACTGATCAGCAACATGAACTCAGACAACACTTGAACCTAAAAAACAAAAATGAATAAAACAATTTGTGCTGATTTTTTTTTTTTTTTTTTAATCAAAATGAGGAAGTCAGAATTAATGGCTACAGGGAGCTTTTTGTAGTGCTTTTCGAAGCATGATACTGATAAAGCATGTTCCCAGGGCTCACACCATGGTAATGTCAGGAGGCCCCGCACACTACTTGAAAATAACTTGCAACACTAAAACCACTTTGAAAAGTCTAAAGGTGTGTGTCACCCTAGTAGGTTTTGTACGTGGGCACGGAGCAGGCGCAGTGGCACAAATGTTCCCATCATGTACAGATGACTCATACTTTAGTTTCATCTTTGGGTAAAGCCTTACGTCGTTCTCGGAGGTGCCGCACAGGCTGCAGGACTTGCACTCGATGCACTGCCAGCGATAAGTCCTCACTGCAGCTGTCATGTTCACTGTGAACTGCAGACAGGACGGGTGGCCTGGGTTCACGCACACACACACATAAACACACACACACACACACACACACACGTGCACGCACACACACGCCCACACAGTTTTCACCACTCCTCTCTGTACTGTGAGGGTTGCCAGATCTCCTCCACCTACTCCTCTATACAGTGCATCCGGAAAGTATTCAAAGCGCTTAATTCACTTTTTCCACATTTTGTTATGTTACAGCCTTATTCCAAACTTAAATACATTCATTTTTGTCCTCAAAATTATACACACATATTGACAATGTGTACATTTTTTGGTTTTTTTATTAGCAAATGTATTAAAACAAAAAAAATATATGTACATAAGTATTCACAGCCTTTGCTTAATACAGGGGTACCCAAACTTTTTGACTCTGGGGCCGCATTGGGTTAAAAAAAATTGGCCGGGGGCCGGGCTGTGTGTGTGTGTGTGTGTGTGTGTGTGTGTGTGTGTGTGTGTGTGTGTGTGTGTGTATATATATATATATATATATATATATATATATATATATATATATATATATATATATATATATATATATATATATATATATATATATATATATATATATATTATATTTATTCATTTATTTATATATATATATATATATATATATATATATATATATATATATTTATATTTATTCATTTATTTATATATATATATATATATATATATATATATATATATATATATATAAATAAATAAATAAATATATATATATATATATATATATATATATATATATATATATATATATATATATATATATATATATATATACAGTCACAGTCAAAAGTTTACATACACTTGTAAAGAACATAATGTCATGGCTGTCTTGAGTTTCCAATCATTTCTACAACTCTTATTTTTTGTGATAGAGTGATTGGAGCACATACTTGTTGGTCACAAAAAACATTCATGAAGTTGTTGTTTTTTTAATTAATTTATTATGGGTCTACTGAAAATGTGACCAAATCTGTTGGGTCAAAAGTATACATACAGTAATGTTAATATTAGGTTACATGTCTCTTGGCAAGTTTCACTGCAATAAGGCACTTTTGGTAGCCATCCACAAGCTTCTGGCAAGTTTCTGGTTGAGTTTTTGACCACTCCTCTTGACACAATTGGTGCATTTCAGCTAAATGTGTTGGTTTTCTCACATGGACTTGTTTCTTCAGCATTGTCCACGCGTTTAAGTCAGGACTTTGGTAAGGCCATTCTAGAACCTTAATTCTAGCCAAATTTTAGCCATTGTGGCCAAACAGCTCAATTGTAGTTTCATCTGACATCACATGGACAAAGATAAGACCTTCTGGAGTAGAGTTATGTGGTCAGATGAATCAAAAATTGAGCTGTTTGGCCACAATACCCAGCAATATGTTTGGAGGAGAAAAGATGAAGCCTTTAATCCCAGGTACACCAGCCCTACCGTCAAGCATGGTGGTGGTAGTATTATGCTCTGGGCCTGTTTTGCTGCCAATGGAACTGGTGCTTTACAGAGAGTAAATGGGTCAATGAAAAAGGAGGATTGCCTCCAAATTCTTCAGGACAACCTAAAATCATCAGCCCGGAGGTTGGGTCTTGGACACAGTCGGGTGTTCCAACAGGACAATGACCCCAAACACACGTCAAAACTGGTAAAGGAATGGCTAAATCGGGCTAGAATTAAGGTTTTAGAATGGCCTTCCCAAAGTCCTGCCTTAAACATGTGGACAATGCTGAAGAAACAAATCCATGTCAGAAAACCAACAAATTTTGTCAAGAGGAGTGGTCGAAAATTCAACCAGAAGCTTGTGGATGGCTACCAAAAATGCCTTATTGCAGTGAAACTTGCCAAGGGACATGTAAGCAAATATTAACATTGCTGTATGTATACTTTTGACCCAGCAGATTTGGTCACATTTTCAGTAGACCCATAATAAATTCATAAAAGAAGCAAACTTCATGAATGTTTTTTGTGACCAACAAGTATGTGCTCCAATCACTCTATCACAAAAAAATAAGAGTTGTAGAAATAATTGGAAACTCAAGACAGCCATGACATTATGTTCTTTACAAGTGTATGTAAACTTTTGACCACAACTGTATGTATATATATATATATATATATATATATATATATATATATATATATATATATATATATTCCTCACGCACTAATTGACTAAAAGAGTGCGACACTGGGGCGCGAGCACAATGATGTCATGTTATCAATGGGAAAATGCATTTTTAGACAATATGATTTGCCTGAGCGGCCAGGAGACCTCGAGAGTAACAAGCAGTAGAAAATAGATTAGAAAGGACAAATTAAAAAAACAACTTAAGACCTCCCGCGGGCCGGATTTTGGACGCAGGCGGGCTGTAGTTTGGGGACCACTGATCTAAACTTTACCGCTGCCAGGTATTTTTTTTTGTACTTTTATTGTCATATTTTCAGAATGTCTTTGTTCTATTTTTGGCTAAAGTAAGACAAAGAAAACAATCTAAAGTTGTCTTTATTTTTTTGTTTCAATGCCATGACTTTAATAGTCCTGCCCATGTGTGCACAGATTTTCAACCATGCGGCCCCTGAGCTAAAATGACTTGATGTACAGTATTACAGTATATGTAACAGCTGCAGCACAAAAAAAAGGGGCAGCATAAAATAGAGAGTAGATCCAGCAGAAAATAGACATTATAAACAAAGAGAGGTAGCTAACATTGAAGCAGTCGGACAAATTAAAAAAAAAACTTGAGACTTCCCGCGGGCCGGATTTTGGGGACCCCTGGCTTAATACTTTGTTGATGCACCTTTGGCAGCAATTACAGCCTCACGTCTTTTTGAATACGATGCCACAAGCTTGCCACATCTATCTTTGGGCTGCTTCGTGTACATGGAATTTTTTATTTTTTTTTCTAATAAATTTGCTTCTTTTATTTTTCAAAAAAACATTCTCACATTGTCATTATTGTCTGTTGAGTTTTGAGGACAAAAATGGTTTTTTTCCCCATTTTTGAACAAGGCTGTAACATATAAAAATGTGGAAAAAGTGAAGCATTGTGAATACCTTCCGGATGCACTGTATCTATCCAACCACTTCAACAGAGGTGGGCTTTTTTTATTTTTTACATACATCCCAATTTATTACATACTGTAGAGTTTTATTTTTAGATGTTTTAAAACAGATTATTGAATTATCATTACATGGCAATACAAACCCCGTTTCCATATGAGTTGGGAAATTGTGTTAGATGTAAATATAAACAGAATACAATGATTTGCAAATCATTTTCAAGCCATATTCAGTTGAATATGCTACAAAGACAACATATTTGATGTTCAAACTCATAAACATTTTTTTTTTTGCAAATAATCATTAACTTTAGAATTTGATGCCAGCAACACGTGACAAAGAAGTTGGGAAAGGTGGCAATAAATACTGATAAAGTTGAGGAATGCTCATCAAACACTTATTTGGAACATCCCACAGGTGAACAGGCTAATTGGGAACAGGTGGGTGCCATGATTGGGTATAAAAGTAGATTCCATGAATTGATTCACAAACAAGGATGGGGCGAGGGTCACCACTTTGTCAACAAATGCGTGAGCAAATTGTTGAACAGTTTAAGAAAAACCTTTCTCAACCAGCTATTGCAAGGAATTTAGGGATTTCACCATCTACGGTCCGTAATATCATCAAAGGGTTCAGAGAATCTGGAGAAATCACTCCATGTTAGCAGCTAAAGCCTGTGACTTTCGATCCCTCAGGCTGTACTGCATCAACAAGCGACATCAGTGTGTAAAGGATATCACCACATGGGCTCAGGAACACTTCAGAAACCCACTGTCAGTAACTACAGTTGGTCGCTACATCTGTAAGTGCAAGTTAAAACTCTCCTATGCAAGGCGAAAACCGTTTATCAACAACACCCAGAAACGCCATCGGCTTCGCTGGGCCTGAGTTCATCTAAGATGGACCGATACAAAGTGGAAAAGTGTTCTGTGGTCTGACGAGTCCACATTTCAAATTGTTTTTTGGAAAATGTGGACGTTGTGTCCTCCGGACCAAAGAACCATACGGATTGTTATAGGCGCAAAGTTGAAAAGCCAGCATCTGTGATGGTATGGGGGTGTATTAGTGCCCAAGACATGGGTAACTTACACATCTGTGACGACACCATTAATGCTGAATGGTACATACAGGTTTTGGAGCAACATATGTTGCCGTCCAAGCAACGTTACCATGGACGCCCCTGCTTATTTCAGCAAGACAATGCCAAGCCACGTGTTACATCAACGTGGCTTCATAGTAAAAGAGTGCGGGTACTAGACTGGCCTGCCTGTAGTCCAGACCTGTCTCCCATTGAAAATGTGTGGCGCATTATGAAGCCTAAAATAGCACAACGGAGACCCCCGGACTGTTGAACAACTTAAGCTGTACATCAAGCAAGAATGGGAAATAATTCCACCTGAGAAGCTTCAAAAATGTGTCTCCTCAGTTCCCAAACGTTTACTGAGTGTTGTTAAAAGGAAAGGCTATGTAACACAGTGGTGAACATGCCCTTTCCCAACTACTTTGGCACGTGTTGCAGCCATGAAATTCTAAGTTAATTATTATTTGCAAAAAAAAATAAAGTTTATGAGTTTGAACATCAAATATCTTGTCTTTGTAGTGCATTCAATTGAATATGGGTTGAAAATGATTTGCAAATCATTGTATTCCGTTTATATTTACATCTAACACAATTTCCCAACTCATATGGAAACGGGGTTTGTAAATTCCAAATACAGTGGTGCCTTGGTTTGTTAATCCACGGAAAATAATCCCACAATTTGGTCAGTGTGGTTTTTTTTTAGTTAAGTACGACTGCAAAATAAGCCACCATGGCGTTCTCCCGCCTCCAAAGACATGCACCTGGGGTTAGGCTGATTGGCAACACTAAATGGTCCCTAGTGTGAGAATGTTGTCTGTCTATCTGTGTTGGCCCTGTGATGAGGTGGCGACTTGTCCAGGGTATACCCCGCCTTCCGCCCAAGTGCATCTGGGATAGACTCCAGCACCCCGGTAGAAAATGGATGGATTGGACCAAAGAAAGTTGCAAGTGCCAGCACTTGATAAAGAAAGGGGAAAGAATTTGGAAGAAAGTGACATAAGCGGCGTCCGCATGGCTCTTCCTTCCTATCCTCCCTCTCTGTCTTCACCAACAAGAGTCTTCAAAAAAGGGAAAAGTGATGTTAAATGTTCATTTGTCAATTTCATTTGTCATTTATACGTACTTCACATTGTTTTCTGCACGTAAAACTGTAATTATTCCGTAAATGACGTGTTTTGTGTTACTATTTTTGGGTGTCTAGAACGGATTAGTTGAATTGACATTCTTTTTTACAGCAAAAAAAAGCTTCATCGTCGGATCTTTTGGAATAAACTACTAACGAAAATCAAGGCACCACTGTCCGTATTTCATCAGAGAGCTGAAGTAATCTCTTTCCAATCTCATTTCTCAGCATTTTGTTTTAGGCGATGTGCTGCTGAGATTTCAACTCATAAAGCAATAATTGTGTTCCAATTTTAAAGGTTCACTTGGGTTCTTTCTAATTAAAAAAGGACCATACCAGTGTTTTGCATGCTTCAGCCCATTCACTACAAATCACATCTTTTTTCATCTCTTCTTTTATTATTAGACAGAATGAAAAACAGATGGAATGACAATATATACATACATATAAATACAATCAAACAAACAAAAAATACAGCAAACCTAATTTATATGTGCAACCTTCGCATTTAAGAAAGCACAATGTTTTTTTGTTTTTTTTTAGCATTCATTCCACTCAAGTGAACACAAATGAATGAAAGATAATAAATTCAAAAAAGAATTATACAGGAGAAACAACATCATGTTCAGTTATTATTCGTAGCGCAAATTCATGTTAGAAGACCATTCTGTCAGAAAACAATGGTTTGTAAAAAAAAAATGAAAAAAATGCATGCGGCATACAACATTATTTCAGATGAAAAGGTGTCAATTCTGTAAATGTGTTGTCAATAAAAAAAAGAAAAGAAAAAGAGCAGATCATTGTGGTAAGCAGACCAATTAGGGAATATTGATGGTTTTCAGAATCATCAGACTGCAGTAATGATGGAACCTTAGTGTGTACAGTATTTCATTGATTGTATTATTCATGGCTCCTTGCTGTGTGGTGTAAAACATGTTACAATGTTACATTATATCCCAAGCTACCACAGATCAAAATGAATACATTTAGGACTACAGTTGACTCAGTTGGACCAGTTTGTAACGACCGTGTTATAAACCACTGGCCTCAGGGGCTTCTCTCTCCTGGGCTTTGTTGACATCAATGAATGAATTGTTGAAATTAAGTTGAGTAGAAATTCCTGTTTTTTATTTTATTTTTGTTGTGAAGAAGCTCCTATCGCTAGCGGGATATTGTTACAGATAACTTTACAACTAGGGATGTCCGATAATGGCTTTTTGCCGATATCCGATATTGTCCAACTCTTTAATTACCGATACTGATATCAATCGATACATACAGTCGTGGAATTAACTCATTATTATGCCTAATTTGGACAACCAGGTATGGTGAAGATAAGGTACTTTTTAAAAAAAATTAATAAAATAAAATAAGATAAATAAATTAAAAACATTTTCTTGAATAAAAAAGAAAGTAAAACAAAATAAAAACAGTTACATAGAAACTAGTGATTAATGAAAATTCGTCAAATTAACTGTTAAAGGTTAGTACTATTAGTGGACCAGCAGCACGCACAATCATGTGTGCTTACGGACTGTATCCCTTGCAGACTGTATTGATATATATTGATATATAATGTAGGAACCAGAATATTAATAACAGAAAGAAACAACCCTTTTGTGTGAAGTGTAAATGGGAGAGGGAGGTTTTTTGGGTTGGTGCACTAATTGTAAGTGTATCTTGTGTTTTTTATGTTGATTTAATAAAAATAAAAAAATAAAAAATAAAAAATAAAAATAAAAAAACGATACTGATACCGATAATAAAAAAAACGATACCGATAATTTCCGATATTACATTTTAACGCATTTATCGGCTGATATTATCGGACATCTCTATTTACAACCCAAAGCGGATTCTAATGTTGTCGACGTAATTAACATAATTAAAGGCTTGTAGTAATACTGCAGCGTAATTGTTTCTTTAAGTTATGTAACCGAGAAATGCTATAAAGAAGATTAGAATTTCCATATACAACGATCACGACTAAGCCCGCTACATTTAGGTCCCTGCACTAAAGGAAGCCAATTCTTTGAGCAATGGAAATTGCTCTTCTCGACTCCGTCTTAGTCTGGCTTACTGACGTCGACATAACCAAAATCGAAACTAAGCAGTTTTTGTGCAGATCCATTAAGAGAATGAGCAACAATAAAGGACACTATTTTGTTGACATGGTTTTTCGCCTTTTGCGCATATTTTTTATTTGGATTCTACTCCTTTCATATGTAGCGACAGGGTTATTGTGTAGGGTTCTGAGCTGTGATTTAGGGTGTTGGCCATAGGGCAGTATTTCTCAACCATCGCTGGGCTTTTTCTTTTCTTTTTTCAGCTGTGAACCGTATGGTACAGCGGTACAGTACACTGTTCCACCACTTGTGGCAGTAATGACAATATCAAACAAACAGAAGAAGTCTTGAGCTAAAGTCAGTTTCTTAAGCACAAAAAATATGACTAAAGTGGTGAAGCTGTATCTTCAATTTTATTGGCTGTTTATTTCAAAAACACATATATACAAACATACTAGGGGTGTAACGGTACGTGTATTTGTATTGAAGCGTTTCGGTACGGGGGTTTCGGTTGGGTTCGGAGGTGTACCGAACGAGTTTCCACACGGACATATTAAGTAGCGTAGCGCACGTTGTGTAAACAATGCACACCGAGGCACAACGCACGGCATGCTAGCAACGACCGGGCTAGGACAACATGTAAAAGCCAGAGCTGGAAGACCGTCCTGCCTCGTTAAGATCTCCCGTTTGGGAAGACTTTGGCTGGGCGATACAACATTGCTGACATTGTTCAGCAGCTGCTTCTGACAACACGTCAAACATGCTAACCCATTTGAAGCGTCACCACCGCATTCAAGCACCCTCTCCTCGGCGAGTCAGGCAGTGCTAAAGCAATAACAAATGTTTTTATAGCAGCCGATTTAAGACCATATTGCATTAAAAACTAGATTTTGAGCCACTTCTATGGTGGAAGAACAATAAGCCCATATATCCTCTTACTGCCAAGTTAGCCAGGCTGGGGGGAGGGGGAAAGAAAAGTTCATCTGAGGCTGAGTTGACTTGAAACTGTTTAATGTTGCACTTTTTATATGTAGAAGAAAAGTTTTGTCATTTTATTTAATCTGAGCAACAACTTGAGGCAGTTTAATGTTGATGAACGTGGACCCCGACTTAAACAAGTTGAAAAACTTAATTGGGGTGTTACCATTTAGTGGTCAATTGTACGGAATATGTACTGTACTGTGCAATCTACTAATAGAAGTCTCAACCAATCAATCAAAAACAGCACTTCATATGTAGAAATGTTTTGTTAAGAAACCATTCTGAGCCTTATCTTATTTAGTTTTTATTTGATATATGTTGACCACATCAACCCTGGCAATGGACCCTGTGTGTATATGTATGTTATGCCATTGTTTACAAATTTGTTAAATAAATAACCAAAAAATGTATATTTTGTTGTTTTCTTACTGTACCGAAAATGAACCGAACCGTGACCTTTAAACCGAGGTATGTACCGAACCGAAATTTTTGTGTACCGTTACACCCCTAAAACATACATATTAGTATAATTTGTTATTACTTTAGTTCAAATGTATTTATTTTAGTAATTGTGTATGCATTTATTTTCCATCAGTTTTTATGTGTCACTTCTATTGCAGTATATTTGAACAGTATTCATTTTTGTAATCAGCCTGATCTAAGCCTTGATAATAATCTTTATTATTAACACATGCTTTCATTTCATTTAAGAAGGTGGTTATTCTGTTAAACTGTTAGTAATTTAGATATAATTATTGAAAACGATTGAAAATCAAGAGTAAGATTACTAATTCAGTATTCAGTTGGGCCCTGAGGTCCAAAAGGTTTAGAACACATAGGGAGCAGTGATAACTTGTTTGCCAGTTAGAGCCATTCCAAGTGAAAATAGTTAGTTGCTTCCTTTCACTCTTAGCTAGTTATGTCCTGATACAACTTTTTCACTTCCAGTACGATATCAGCACAGATCATACAAACTATGATTTTCCTGTGTGGACTGCTAGAAAAGGCTTGATCAAACATGGTAGGTAAGAAAAACACTTAAGTATTTATTTTTAACCGCCTGGAATGGACTTATACTGTCTTTAATATGGAGTGGGGTGTTAATAATTTTTGGCCACACCGAGTGGTCACAATAACTTATTTAGTTAGTTAAGCTAATGACACAGTAAGTTGAATGATGCTGCTGAATACTTTCTAACACGCTTCTGCCTTAGAGACTTGGTATCTTCAAGTAATATACAGCTATAATTATTCAATATTTGTGTTGACAAATATGGTGTTTTAGACTGCAATATTGTTCAATCAAAAACACTTATGTATGTCTAGCTTGTGTGCTATTGTGTGCTTAGCTGTTGTTTAGCTGCGAGCTCCAAGTAGCTTATAGCCGACCATGTCTACGTTTTGTACAAACCCCAAAACCAGTGAAGTTGGCACGTTGTGTAAATGGTAAATAAAAACAGAATACAATGATTTGCAAATCCTTTTCAAGCTATATTCAATTGAATAGACTGCAAAGACAAGATACTTAACGTTCAAACTGGAAAACTTTGTTATTTTTTGCAAAATTTAGCTCATTTGGAATTTGATGCATCTAACATGTTTCAAAAAAGCTGGCACGAGTGGCAAAAAAGACTGAGAAAGTTGAAGAATGCTCTTCAGACATTTATTTGGAATATCCCACAGGTGAACAGGCTAATTGGGAACAGGTGGGTGCCATGATTGGGTATAAAAGCAGCTTCCATGAAATGCTCAGTCATTCACAAGCAAGGATGGGGCGAGGGTCACCACTTTGTGAACAAATACGTGAGCAAATATTCGAACAGTTTTGCGAGGAATTTAGGGATTTCACCATCTAAGGCAGTGGTTCTTAACCTGGGTTCGATCGAACCCTAGAGGCCTCAGGGGTTCGGCGGACAGTCTGCCGCGGAGGTCGAGACACACCCGACTCATCGTGTAAATAAAAACTTCTCTCTATCGGAGTCACACTGATTTGCAGGTGTGTAATTTGTTATGAGTTCATGCACTGTGTTGGTTTTGTTCTTTGAACAAGGTGATGTTCATGCCTGGTTCATGTTGTGCACCGGTAAAAAAACATATAACTTTGTCTTGAAAAAAAAAAAAATATATATATATATATATATATATTTTTTCACTAAAGAAGGGTTCGGTGAATGCGCATATGAAACTGGTGGGGTTCGGTACCTCCAACAAGGTTAAGAACCACTGATCTAAGGTCTAATATCATCAAAAGGTTCAGAGAATCTGGAGAAATCACGCACGTAACATTGAAAGCCCGTGACCTTGCATCTCTCAGGCGGTTCTGCATCAAAAAGCGACATCAGTGTGTAAAGGATATCACCACATGGGCTCAGGAACACTTCAGAACACCACTGTCAGTAACTACAGTTTGTCGCTACATTTGTAAGTGCAAGTTAAAACTCTACTATGCAAAGCCAAAGCCATTTATCAACAACACCCAGAAACGCCGCCGGCTTCGCTGGGCCCGAGCTCATCTAAGACGGAGTGATGCAGTATATTCAATTGAATATATGTTGAAAATGATTTGCAAATCATTGTATCCTGTTTTTATTTACGAATTACACAACGTGCCAACTTCACTGGTTTTGGGTTTTGTAAATGACTTCACTAAAATATAAGGAAAAAGCAACCCTGTGTGCTTATTGGAGGACATTTAAATGTGAACAGGTTGCAGGACCGCTTGTATCAGAGCACTTCTTTCTCAGATTTTAGATGCAAGTCGTTGTAATCGTCGTTATCAATAACCAATTGGGACACCCTTACTTTGAACTAATATAGCTAATTTTGTTATATAGCTTGAATGCAATGACAGAAAAAGCTTTTGTACACTGCAAAAAATGCATGTCAAAATATGCGATAAAAAGACTAGATTTGAGGAAAAAATACTTAAAACTAGTGAAATGAACTCGCTGCATAGACAGATCATTTTACTTTATAAGACACTCCAAATTAAGATTTGGATATCCAGAAATTAGCAAGACTTTTAAGATAGAAAAAAGTATTTCATTCTGAAAACAAGCGTTATTCAACTTTCAATTCTTAAACTAAGCATCTTGAGATCTTGCAGAATCTTTAAACGAGATGTTCTATGTTGGGGGAAAAACAAAATACCTTATTAAAATAGTTATTTTCTCAATTTTAACATCTTTGAACTAGAATAGAAAATATATACTTTTTTCAAGATCAAATTGAAATTAGTCAATGACTACAAATAAGTAAATAGCTCACAAAACTAGAACATTTATTTGTTTCAATCTTGGCAAGTGGCAAATAAAATGGTGAATTTTGTCAATTGTTGTTCTAGTTTAGTGGTGTCAAAGTCAAGGCCTGTGGGCGAATGAATTATCTATGGCCCCCGGGATGATATTTGAGTATTAGAACCGGCCCGCAGGCCACAGCCGCCTGCTGCTGTTTTGCACGCACCAATACTCCATCAGTGTTAGGAATTTTCTAACTGGGGACCCAGGGACCGCATTAAGTCATAAAAATGGGGTCCCACAGTAAATTTTTGGGGTCCCATTGAAAACAAATGATAAATGTATGTATTATCCTGTTATAGCTCACATTATATATTGTGTTTTGGAAAAAGGTTGTCATAAACGTTACTTAATTAATTACAAAATAATAATACAAAAAAAACTTTACTGCTGCCAGTAATTTTTTAAATATTTTTATTGTAATATTTTAAAAATGTGTTTGTTCTATTTTTGGCCAAAGTAAGACAAAGAAGAAAACAATCTGAAGTTGTCTTTATTTTTTAGTTTTAATGCCATGATTTTAATAGTTCGACCCGCATGTGCACAGGTTTCCGGCCCCTGAGCTAAAATGACACCCCTGTTCTAGTTAATACCATCATGCTTTTATTATGAGCTTTATTTTGCACTAAACAGGAAATCCCTGTGTGGCCATTTTAAGGGTACCCGACATTAGTTCAACACATACCGACATAAACAAAACAATTTTCATAGAAATTACCTCAAATTTTATGTTGACAAAAGCAGTCGACCAACATTTAGACTCAAGCGAGCACTTTTTTAGTAATAATAAGAACACGGTGGACCGGGACTTGATGAGTTTTTTGACATAAGCATAGGCGGGTTTCACTGTCCATTTGGGCCGTCATACTTAAGGATTGGCATAGCATGAAATCTTGTACTTAGTTAGACAAGGGCTGAATAGAAAAACATTGGTATGGTCCATCCATTAACTTGCTATAATTTAGTCTACTGTGCGGAGTAAGGAGGTTTTGCGCTCTGCATTAACAGAGGACCGCCTTGGTCCTCCCAAACATCCCCTTCATCTTTGCCCTACCTGAGCGTCCACAGTCCGCACAGGAAATAAGGTCCTCGGGACAGCCAGTCTTCTTTGACCCGCCGAGACAAAAGTCGCAGTATCCATTGACGATGACTGAGCCGTCCGCCGCTTTCTTGGCTGCCGGGGGGAGAAGAAAAAAAGAGAAGGCGGATTAAGAAGCAGATTGAAAGAGTTGGCTGGTAACATCAGTCATGGTGAAAGGGCGCATTAAGATCGTAATGAAACAACAACAAAGCTGAACCATAAACTGTACCGAAATGTTCGATAAAGAGGAAGGAAGTTATTTGTTATCTGTTATTTATTTCTCTTCAATCCCCTCTCGGCTCAACATGGAAGCGAAAGGGCGAAACTTTGAGGGTGCATGGAAGTTCTCATCAAGTATATCCTTTAAAAAACACTCTTACTCACATTTGTTCATTATTGCAAACATTTAATCGAGCTATTTTGATAATCTTGTCATTTTTGTCCGGTGTTCTCTCGACACAAAGCTATGCCCTCATACTAGTGTTGTCCCGTTACCAATATTTTTGATAACTGCTGGTTGTCTCCACAAGCTGGATAGTGTGTACCACGGGGCACTGAGATTCATCACCAACTGCACTCCCCTTACTCACCATTGCGTATTATACTCAATAGTTAACTGGACATCTTTATGTGCTCGACGCCTCAATCATTGGTATGTTTTTATCTACAAAACCATTCTGGGTATCACTCCATCTTATCTGTCTTGTCTTTTAACAAAGAAACAAAGAAGTCACAATATTCGTTCAATGAATGTTCTGCAATTTGTCGTCCCCAAAGTAAGAACTGAACAGGGCAAGAAAGCATTTAGTTTTTCAGCAGCGAAGGCTTGGAATAACCTACAATCGAATATTAAACTTCAAACCCTTGTTACATTGAATGAGTTTAAAGGGGAACATTATCACCAGACCTATGTAAGCGTCAATATATACCTTGATGTTGCAGAAAAAAGACCATATATTTTTTTAACCGATTTCCGAACTCTAAATGGGTGAATTCTGGCGAATTAAACGCCTTTCTATTATTCGCTCTCTGAGCGATGACGTCACAACGTGACGTCACATCGGGAAGCAATCCGCCATTTTCTCAAACACATTACAAACACCGAGTCAAATCAGCTCTGTTATTTTCCGTTTTTTCGACTGTTTTCCGTACCTTGGAGACATCATGCCTCGTCGGTGTGTTGTCGGAGGGTGTAACAACACCAACAGGGACGGATTCAAGTTGCACCAGTGGCCCAAAGATGCCAAAGGGGCAAGAAATTGGACGTTTGTTCAACACACTTTACCGACGAAAGCTATGCTACGACAGACATGGCAAGAATGTGTGGATATCCTGCGACACTCAAAGCAGATGCATTTCCAACTGGACTGGACAGATCAGCTTTCAGGAAAAGAGAGTGGATGAGGGTATGTCTACAGAATATATTAATTGATGAAAACTGGGCTGTCTGCACTCTCAAAGTGCATGTTGTTGCCAAATGTATTTCATATGCTGTAAACCTAGTTCATAGTTGTTAGTTTCCTTTAATGCCAAACAAACACATACCAATCGTTGGTTAGAAGGCGATCGCCGAATTCGTCCTCGCTTTCTCCCGTGTCGCTGGCTGTCATGTCGTTTTCGTCGGTTTCGCTTGCATACGGTTCAAACCGATATGGCTCAATAGCTTCAGTTTCTTCTTCAATTTGGTTTTCGCTACCTGCCTCCACACTACAACCATCCGTTTCAATACATGCATAATCTGTTGAATCGCTTAAGCCGCTGAAATCCGAGTCTGAATCCGAGCTAATGTCGCTATATCTTGCTGTTCTATGCGCCATGTTTATTTGTATTGGCATCACTGTGTGACGTCACAGGAAAATGGACGGGTGTAAATAACGATGGTTAAAATCAGGCGCTTTGAAGCTTTTTTTTAGGGATATTGCGTGATGGGTAAAAAATTTTAAAAAACTTCGAAAAATAAAATAAGCCACTGGGAACTGATTTTTAATGGTTTTAATCCTTCTGAAATTGTGATAATGTTCCCCTTTAAAGCTTCTGTGAAAGTACAGCAGTCTACCTTGTCTGTCTGCACATGTGTTATGTGAGCAAGTTTTAATGTTGTAAATGTGATGTTTTATGTATTTGTTTACTGTTTTTTAATGTAACCTTGCTGCTGCCCTCTTGGCCAGGTCTCCCTTGGAAAAGAGATCCTTGATCTCAATGGGATTTTTACCTGGTTAAATAAAGGCTAAATAAAAAAAATTTAAAAAAATTTGTACCGATACCAAAATTATTTAGATACCTTTTGGTACTTTTCAAAATAAAGGGGACCACAAAAAATGCCATTATTGGCACTATTTAAGCAAAAAATCTTAGGGTACATTAAACAAATGTTTCTTATTGCAAGTTTGTCCTTAAATAAAATAGTGAACATACTAGACAACTTGTCTTTTAGTAGTAAGTAAGTAAGTAAGTGTCGTTGTGGCTTGTGCAGCCCTTTGAGACACTCGTGATTTAGGGCTGTATAAATAAACTTTGATTGATTGATTGATTGATTGATTGATTGATTGACAAAGGCTCCTAATTTAGCTGCTGACATATGCAGTAACATCTTGTGTCATTTTCCATTCTATTATTTTGTCAAAATTACTAAGGACAAGTGGTAGAAAATTAATTATTAATCTATTTGTTCATTTACTGTTAATATCTGCTTACTTTCTCTTTTAACATGTTCTATCTACACTTCTGTTAAAATGTAATAATCACTTATCCTTCTGTTGTTTGATACTTTACATTAGTTTTGGATTACACCACGAATGTGGGTATCAATCCGATACCAAGTCGTTACAGGATCATACATTGGTCATATTCAAAGTCCTCGTGTCCAGGGACATATTTCCTGAGTTCATAAACATAATATACTTTTCAGAGGCGTAGTACCGAAAATGATTCATTAGTATCGTGGTACTGTACTAATACCGGTATACCGTACAACCCTACCTCCTACCACCAGGGGGCAAACCACTCCCTGCTAGGACAGAGCAATTGGAGGCTTCATGACCATCTCTATAATGTGTGGCTTCCCTGCTACTTGATTGCATAATCGCTTCAACGGAAGCAATCACATGGCCTCTGAAGACTATTTTAAATGCATGCTCGTTCTCCGGCAATGCATCTTATACACACACACACACACACACACACACACGTATGCAGATAAAGAGAGAAAGATAAATTCACAGACATGCAAGAAGACAATAGCATGTGCATGTGTGTGTGTTCACATGAGCAAGGGGTCATTAATCCCTCCATTCCAGGCTGGAATTGTGTTTGGCCGGAAGGGGGTAGGGTGATAATGTGATTGAAAAGAGGACGAGAAGGGAAAGAGAACCCAGAAGGGGGAGAGTTTTGTTTTTTGTATCGAGAAGGGTCGGGCTTCAGGGATCCGGAGAATAAAATAATTGTAAACAAAGTCTGTGATCAGGACAAGAGACAGCAAAACCGAAACAGACAGAGAACAATGGAGTGTTGGAAAGGCTAAACCAGTGTTTCTTAGCCATTGTTGAATACCGCCCCCTTGAATGCCGCCAAAAACTATATATATATATATATATATACATTTTTTAGCGTTGGTCCTTATGGACCGCAGCGATACTCAGTTGTAATACACTTTTACACCACATGTGGCAGTAATGACAATCTCAAAAAAACAGAAGAAGTTTGGAGCTAAAGCCAAAGAGAAGTTTCTTTAAGGGGAACTGCACTTTTTGGGGGGATTTTGCCTATTGTTCACAATCACTAGAAGAGACAAGAATAAAAAAAGTTTTTTTTGTTGTTGTTTTTTTTGCATTCTAACATGTAAAAATCGGTTTGCTCTAGGTAGCTAACAATGCAGCTAATGGGAACAATGAATTCTACCTCTAAATCATTTAAAAAATGCATTGAAAAACAGTCACCAATGCTTCATTTACAATTTGTAACCTGTATAATAACCAAACTGTAGCAACATTGTTATTGTACGCGCGAAAACTGAGGAACTGTCTTTCTAGCGTACTAACACATCGGCATCCGACTGAATTAGCTCTAGAAGCCAATTACGGAGAGAGATTAGCGAGCTTTTACGACAGCACGAAACGCGTTAGTTTTTTAATGCACAACACACTGCGATAAAACAGCAATTTGTGTTGACTGAAAAACATGAACAATCATATTACAGTATCTGTAAAGTATTAGCCCACTTTTCATGTTTTGTTTGTACACAGCTAGCCAGACATACGCTGTCTGTCGTGATACACGCATGACGTGCTACGTGTATCATGATCAATATAAAGTGTAACTCACTCGATGGACAGTTATCTCTTTGGTCCAGCTGGCCAGGGACGTTTTTTCTGTTTAATTTGGGGTAAGCACGCCATTTATGTCGAAATAGCTTGTCTCCAAAATCCACATTTGTAGCTTTGTGTCATGCCGACCTCACTCTCTCAGCTTCCGTCTGCTCCAATGTTTCACCCTTCCTTCATGTTCGCTTCTGTTACAAGCAGGTCATCCTCCATATATTCAGCTTCAAAAATAAAATGTTGTGAATCCTTATGTGTTAAAAAATAGTCATCTTCGATGTCTGTTACCAAGTCTGTTATGATTAGAACACACACAAGCATTTTGTTTCCGGAAATGTCTCCCGAGAAAAAACGTCCGACCGGAACTCTCTAATAACTAAAGTTCTTTGGGTGAATAATGTAAACTCACTACACCGGTATGTTTTAGCGCTTTAATGGAAAGTTTACTGACAGATATAAGTAAGAACTTTACACTACTTTATATTAAAAACGGCAACAGCGGAGGGTGTATGTTCATTAACAAGAAGATAGAGAAAAAGAAGAAGCTTATCGACTACGGTGTCGGCACGGACTACAAAGGCGGACGCGCGCAAATTTTCATACACACGCCATAATAATACTTCTATGTTGAAGCACAGTACAATCCATCAAGCAGTGCGGCTTCATAGCTTACCAAAGTCGTACTAAAACATTTTGATTGATTTTTGAGCGCCGTGTGTAATGTTCTATACTTTCAATGGAACATATAACATTTTGGTGTTGTTTACTTGAGTCATATTGCAGTCTACATGTATCTCTTATGTGTGACTGCCATCATATTGCAGTCTACACATATCTCTTATGTGTGAGTGCCATCATATTGCAGTTTACACGTATCTCTTATGTGTGACTGCCATCTAATGGTCACACTTCTCATTTCACCATGTACCAAATAAAATAGCTCCGGGGTCGGTAAGCACAACCAAAATGATTCCATACATTAGGCGCACCGGGTTATAAGGCGCACTGTCGAGTTTTGAGAAAATGAAAGGATTTTAAGTGAGTCTTATAGTCCGAAAAATACGGTACATATTTGTACATTTAGTTTTCGCCATAAGTAGTATCTTCTTATGCAGTACATTTGGTTAGTGCTTATTTTTCTCATCACCCTGACCTAAGCCTAAGGTCTGTGTGATCAACACAAGGTTGTAAACTGTAAGCAGGTTAGATATATTTATGAATACGATTAAAATAAAGAGTACGATTACTAATTCGGTGTTAATATTTGAGTAAAAACTGTAGTATCACCGACCTATTATGCTTATGTCATCCTTGAAGAGCAGCAGGACCTGAGCAATTGATTGAACAGGAAGTGGTTTGTGGCGACCATCTGCAAAACCACTTCCTAATCTGGGTTGTGGTGCTAATCGGGGTGGAGTGAGTGGGTGGTTACTTGGGCTCAAGCTGATTCCTGAAAAGCCACGGATCTGAATTTGACTTAAGCTCTCTGAAGTTACATGCAGAACAGTCGTCACTTGTTACATTGCGCTTCAATTAACGCGGCTTCACTACATCGCAGATGTTTTTGTTTTTCTATATATCCATCCATCCATTTTCTACCGTTTGTCCCTCTCGGAGTCACAGGGGGGGCTAGAGCCTATATATTAATTGTTAAATTAATGTTATCAATGATATCAATGTCTTATATATAATATACAGCACATACTACTTTCTATTTTCATATTATGTTTGCAATGTTTGTATGTATGTATGTATGTATGTATGTGTGTGTGCGATTGATAAAGATAAGTCACCAAGCAGGACTTTCGTTTCCATGTTAAGGGTGACAATGCTAACAACACAGCGGCTAAACCGGCTGCTATGTTCACTGTGGCAATTCAGTTGACCAACGTTTTGTGGGACAACTTTTTGATGCACTTGATGCCTCATCAATAACACATATCCACATCGGTGAGCCTTTGACGCAAGCATTTGGTCTATCAGAGGCTGTCTGGGCAATGCAAAGTGGAGTTTAACCCTGTTGATTCAAGGTGCACCTAATCGTCAACATCAACAACACAGCTTTGACGTGAGCGATACTGAATGACAACTGTTGCGTCAGACCAGACTTCCCTCCAGGGAAGTAAAGTCACTGGTCAATCCGAAGTTCTTTCAGATGACATATATGCAGAGTAAGAAGGACCATCAAGACAGAATAGGAATATTATCAAGTTTTACTGAAGCTTCAGGAGATCAGCTCACACCAATACATTCATATCGGCTTCTCGAATTGATCTAACACTCAAACGGAAGAGCCAACTACTTGCACAAGAAGAAAGCCCCCACCTGTCCGGAAAGAAACACAGCCTCATTGTTCTACTACAGATAAGACAAAATGGAGTATTCCATCTCCTACAGTGCAAGCCTTCAAGGTAACACACATAGTTTACTTGCGGACATAAGATAAAAAATAGAAAGAGTACAAATGGAAAAACACTAGCTGATTTAAACATGACGATGAATACAGAAATAACTCTTAAACATATATTCTCCACACAACGCAGGACATGCAATGCTAACATCATAGCTAATAGTCGTAGTTACGATTGTCAAGTTGACTAAGTGTTTGCAGAACAATCCCCAACAAATCCCAGTTCTAACTTAAAGGAATTATGCAGGATGTGACAAAGTATTTTCATGTCGTGGCCGGGTTGTAGTGGCCAGGTGATGACCATAGCAATGATGCTGAAGGATCTTCCGAGCTACCAGTGAGTACCGTAATTTACAGAAGATCACAGTCGAGGCTCCTATATTGGGTAAAACAAGTGCAAAGGTGACTTTATGGGTGCTATTTCATGTTTAGAGGGCTCTAATAATGTTACAAAACGTATTTAGATGTTTTTTTTGTGATATAATCCTACTTGAAACCAATTGTCCGTGATAAACGACTCTACTGGAGTCCAACAGAGAGGCAGCAAGCTGAATAAAGTAGCCTGCACTCTGCGGCTGCCTGAGCCGCACGCATGGAAGACTGTAAACATAAGGATATAAGATGTTTTTTCAACCAAAAGAACCTTTACAGATTGACAACAACACCTGCTGTGATCAAATGTGTGATGATTCAAGTTAATAAGTTCTATGTCAATCTGCTGGTGTGTTATCTTATTATTAGTACAATTTTAGGTTATGTTAATACAATGCTAGCTTACTATCAGTAAAATGAT
Organism: Nerophis lumbriciformis; assembly: GCF_033978685.3. Lineage (NCBI taxonomy): Eukaryota > Metazoa > Chordata > Actinopteri > Syngnathiformes > Syngnathidae > Nerophis > Nerophis lumbriciformis. The sequence continues at coordinate 174,455 of NC_084577.2, forward strand.
AGCTTACCACTAGTAAAATGCAAGCTTACAATTAGTAAAATGTTAGCTTATGATCAGTAAAATGTTATCTTACCATTAGTAAAATGTTAATTTACATAAATAAAATGCTAGCTTACTGTCAGTAAAATGTTAGCTTGTATACAGTAAGTGAAATGCCAACTTACTGTAGGTAATAAGTTAGCTTACATAAGTAAAATGTTAGCGTACCATCAGTAAAATGTTAGTTTACTGTTAGTAAAATGTTTTGCTTACTATTAGTAAAATCTTAGCTTACATAAGTAAAATGTTTGCTTCCATCAGTATAATTTTTGCTGTAAAATGTGAGTTTACTATCAGTAAAATGTTTGCTTACACAAGTCAAATGTTAGCATACTATCAGTAAAATGTTAACTTACTGTCAGTAAAATGTTAGCTTACATAATAAGTAAAATGTTAGTTTACTATCAGTAATATTTTAGCTTACTGTTAGTAAAATGTTGGCTTTCCTAAGTAAAATGCTAGCTTACTATCAGTAAAATACTAGCTTACATAAGTAAAATGTTAGCTTACTGTCAGTAAAATGTTAGCTTACTATCAGTAAAATGTTTGCTTACACAAGTCAAATGGTAGCATACTATCAGTAAAATGTTAACTTACTGTCAGTAAAATGTTAGCTTAAATAATAAGTAAAATGTTAGTTTACTATCAGTAATATGTTAGCTTACTGTTAGTAAAATGTTGGCTTTCCTTAGTAAAATGCTAGCTTACTATCAGTAAAATGCTGGCTTATATAAGTAAAATGTTAGCTTACTCTCAGTAAAATGTTAGCTAACTGTGAGTAAAATGCTAGCTAATAATCAGTAGAATGTTAGCTTACATAAATAAATTATTAGCTTACTATCAGTAAAATGTTAGTTTACTATCAGTAAAATGTTAGCTTACATAAGTAAAATGTTAGCATACTATCAGTAAAATGTTGATTAACTGTCAGTAAAATGTTAGCTTACATAAGAAAAATCTTAGTTTACTATCAGTAAAATTTTAGCTTACTGTTAGTAAAATGTTGGCTTTCCTGAGTAAAATGCTTGCTTACTATCAGTGAAATGTTAGCTTACATAAATAAAATGTTAGCTTACTGTCAGTAAAATGTTAGCTTACGATGATTAAAATGCTAGGTAATCATCAGTAAAATGTTAGCTTACATAAATCAATTATTAACTTACTATCAGTAAAATGTTTGCTTACTATCAGTAAAATATTAATTTACTGTCAGTAAAACGTTAGCTTACATAAGTAAAATGTTAGCTTACATAAGTAAAATGTTAGCATGCTATCAGTAAAATGTTATCTTACATAAGTCAAATCTTAGTTTACTATCAGTAAAATTTTAGCTTACTGTTAGTAAAATGTTGGTTTTACTGAGTAAAATGCTAGCTTACTCTCAGTGAAATGTTAGCTTACATAAAAAAAATGTTAGCTTACTGTCAGTAAAATGTTAGCTTACTATGATTAAAATGCTAGGTAATCATCAGTAAAATGTTAGCTTACATAAATCAATTATTAACTTACTATTACTAAAATTGTAGCTTACTATTAGTAAAATGTTAGCTTACATAAATACAATGTTAGCTTACAATCACTAAAATGTTAGTTTCCTGTCAGTAAAATGTTAGCTTACATAAATACAATGTTAGCTTACAATCACTAAAATGTTAGTTTCCTGTCAGTAAAATGTTAGCTTACATATGTAGAATGTTAGATAACTATCAGTAAAATGTTAGCTTAATATCAATAACATGCAAATTTACTATCAGTAAAATGTTAGCTTTCATAAGTAAAATGTTAGTTTACTATCAGTAAAATGTTAATCTACTATCAGCAAAATGTTAGCTTACATAAGTAAAATGTTAGCATACTATCAGTAAAATGTTGATTTACTGTCAGTAAAATGTTAGCTTACATAAGTAAAATCTTAGTTTACTATCAGTAAAATTTTAGCTTACTGTTAGTAAAATGCTAGCTTACTATCAATGAAATGTTAGCTTACATAAATAAAATGTTAGCTTACTGTCAGTAAAATGTTAGCTTACTATTAGTAAAATCTTAGCTTACATAAGTAAAATGTTTGCTTCCATCAGTATAATTTTTGCTGTAAAATGTGAGTTTACTATCAGTAAAATGTTTGCTTACACAAGTCAAATGTTAGCATACTATCAGTAAAATGTTAACTTACTGTCAGTAAAATGTTAGCTTACACAATAAGTAAAATGTTAGTTTACATAATAAGTAAAATGTTAGTTTACTATCAGTAATATTTTAGCTTACTGTTAGTAAAATGTTGGCTTTCCTAAGTAAAATGCTAGCTTACTATCAGTAAAATACTAGCTTACATAAGTAAAATGTTAGCTTACTGTCAGTAAAATGTTAGCTTACTATCAGTAAAATGTTTGCTTACACAAGTCAAATGGTAGCATACTATCAGTAAAATGTTAACTTACTGTCAGTAAAATGTTAGCTTAAATAATAAGTAAAATGTTAGTTTACTATCAGTAATATGTTAGCTTACTGTTAGTAAAATGTTGGCTTTCCTTAGTAAAATGCTAGCTTACTATCAGTAAAATGCTGGCTTATATAAGTAAAATGTTAGCTTACTCTCAGTAAAATGTTAGCTAACTGTGAGTAAAATGCTAGCTAATAATCAGTAGAATGTTAGCTTACATAAATAAATTATTAGCTTACTATCAGTAAAATGTTAGTTTACTATCAGTAAAATGTTAGCTTACATAAGTAAATTATTAGCTTACTATCAGTAAAATGTTAGTTTACTATCAGTAAAATGTTAGCTTACATAAGTAAAATGTTAGCATACTATCAGTAAAATGTTGATTAACTGTCAGTAAAATGTTAGCTTACATAAGAAAAATCTTAGTTTACTATCAGTAAAATTTTAGCTTACTGTTAGTAAAATGTTGGCTTTCCTGAGTAAAATGCTTGCTTACTATCAGTGAAATGTTAGCTTACATAAATAAAATGTTAGCTTACTGTCAGTAAAATGTTAGCTTACGATGATTAAAATGCTAGGTAATCATCAGTAAAATGTTAGCTTACATAAATCAATTATTAACTTACTATCAGTAAAATGTTTGCTTACTATCAGTAAAATATTAATTTACTGTCAGTAAAACGTTAGCTTACATAAGTAAAATGTTAGCTTACATAAGTAAAATGTTAGCATGCTATCAGTAAAATGTTATCTTACATAAGTCAAATCTTAGTTTACTATCAGTAAAATTTTAGCTTACTGTTAGTAAAATGTTGGTTTTACTGAGTAAAATGCTAGCTTACTCTCAGTGAAATGTTAGCTTACATAAAAAAAATGTTAGCTTACTGTCAGTAAAATGTTAGCTTACTATGATTAAAATGCTAGGTAATCATCAGTAAAATGTTAGCTTACATAAATCAATTATTAACTTACTATTACTAAAATTGTAGCTTACTATTAGTAAAATGTTAGCTTACATAAATACAATGTTAGCTTACAATCACTAAAATGTTAGTTTCCTGTCAGTAAAATGTTAGCTTACATAAATACAATGTTAGCTTACAATCACTAAAATGTTAGTTTCCTGTCAGTAAAATGTTAGCTTACATATGTAGAATGTTAGATAACTATCAGTAAAATGTTAGCTTAATATCAATAACATGCAAATTTACTATCAGTAAAATGTTAGCTTTCATAAGTAAAATGTTAGTTTACTATCAGTAAAATGTTAATCTACTATCAGCAAAATGTTAGCTTACATAAGTAAAATGTTAGCATACTATCAGTAAAATGTTGATTTACTGTCAGTAAAATGTTAGCTTACATAAGTAAAATCTTAGTTTACTATCAGTAAAATTTTAGCTTACTGTTAGTAAAATGCTAGCTTACTATCAGTAAAATGTTTGCTTACACAAGTCAAATGTTAGCATACTATCAGTAAAATGTTAACTTACTGTCAGTAAAATGTTAGCTTACACAATAAGTAAAATGTTAGTTTACATAATAAGTAAAATGTTAGTTTACTATCAGTAATATTTTAGCTTACTGTTAGTAAAATGTTGGCTTTCCTAAGTAAAATGCTAGCTTACTATCAGTAAAATACTAGCTTACATAAGTAAAATGTTAGCTTACTGTCAGTAAAATGTTAGCTTACTATCAGTAAAATGTTTGCTTACACAAGTCAAATGGTAGCATACTATCAGTAAAATGTTAACTTACTGTCAGTAAAATGTTAGCTTAAATAATAAGTAAAATGTTAGTTTACTATCAGTAATATGTTAGCTTACTGTTAGTAAAATGTTGGCTTTCCTAAGTAAAATGCTAGCTTACTATCAGTAAAATGCTGGCTTATATAAGTAAAATGTTAGCTTACTCTCAGTAAAATGTTAGCTAACTGTGAGTAAAATGCTAGCTAATAATCAGTAGAATGTTAGCTTACATAAATAAATTATTAGCTTACTATCAGTAAAATGTTAGTTTACTATCAGTAAAATGTTAGCTTACATAAGTAAAATGTTAGCATACTATCAGTAAAATGTTGATTAACTGTCAGTAAAATGTTAGCTTACATAAGAAAAATCTTAGTTTACTATCAGTAAAATTTTAGCTTACTGTTAGTAAAATGTTGGCTTTCCTGAGTAAAATGCTTGCTTACTATCAGTGAAATGTTAGCTTACATAAATAAAATGTTAGCTTACTGTCAGTAAAATGTTAGCTTACGATGATTAAAATGCTAGGTAACCATCAGTAAAATGTTAGCTTACATAAATCAATTATTAACTTACTATCAGTAAAATGTTTGCTTACTATCAGTAAAATATTAATTTACTGTCAGTAAAACGTTAGCTTACATAAGTAAAATGTTAGCTTACATAAGTAAAATGTTAGCTTACATAAGTAAAATGTTAGCATGCTATCAGTAAAATGTTATCTTACATAAGTAAAATCTTAGTTTACTATCAGTAAAATTTTAGCTTACTGTTAGTAAAATGTTGGTTTTACTGAGTAAAATGCTAGCTTACTCTCAGTGAAATGTTAGCTTACATAAATAAAATGTTAGCTTACTGTCAGTAAAATGTTAGCTTACTATGATTAAAATGCTAGGTAATCATCAGTAAAATGTTAGCTTACATAAATCAATTATTAACTTACTATTACTAAAATTGTAGCTTACTATTAGTAAAATGTTAGCTTACATAAATACAATGTTAGCTTACAATCACTAAAATGTTAGTTTCCTGTCAGTAAAATGTTAGCTTACATATGTAGAATGTTAGATAACTATCAGTAAAATGTTAGCTTAATATCAATAACATGCAAATTTACTATCAGTAAAATGTTAGCTTTCATAAGTAAAATGTTAGTTTACTATCAGTAAAATGTTAATCTACTATCAGCAAAATGTTAGCTTACATAAGTAAAATGTTAGCATACTATCAGTAAAATGTTGATTTACTGTCAGTAAAATGTTAGCTTACATAAGTAAAATCTTAGTTTACTATCAGTAAAATTTTAGCTTACTGTTAGTAAAATGCTAGCTTACTATCAATGAAATGTTAGCTTACATAAATAAAATGTTAGCTTACTGTCAGTAAAATGTTAGCTTACTATTAGTAAAATCTTAGCTTACATAAGTAAAATGTTTGCTTCCATCAGTATAATTTTTGCTGTAAAATGTGAGTTTACTATCAGTAAAATGTTTGCTTACACAAGTCAAATGTTAGCATACTATCAGTAAAATGTTAACTTACTGTCAGTAAAATGTTAGCTTACACAATAAGTAAAATGTTAGTTTACATAATAAGTAAAATGTTAGTTTACTATCAGTAATATTTTAGCTTACTGTTAGTAAAATGTTGGCTTTCCTAAGTAAAATGCTAGCTTACTATCAGTAAAATACTAGCTTACATAAGTAAAATGTTAGCTTACTGTCAGTAAAATGTTAGCTTACTATCAGTAAAATGTTTGCTTACACAAGTCAAATGGTAGCATACTATCAGTAAAATGTTAACTTACTGTCAGTAAAATGTTAGCTTAAATAATAAGTAAAATGTTAGTTTACTATCAGTAATATGTTAGCTTACTGTTAGTAAAATGTTGGCTTTCCTAAGTAAAATGCTAGCTTACTATCAGTAAAATGCTGGCTTATATAAGTAAAATGTTAGCTTACTCTCAGTAAAATGTTAGCTAACTGTGAGTAAAATGCTAGCTAATAATCAGTAGAATGTTAGCTTACATAAATAAATTATTAGCTTACTATCAGTAAAATGTTAGTTTACTATCAGTAAAATGTTAGCTTACATAAGTAAAATGTTAGCATACTATCAGTAAAATGTTGATTAACTGTCAGTAAAATGTTAGCTTACATAAGAAAAATCTTAGTTTACTATCAGTAAAATTTTAGCTTACTGTTAGTAAAATGTTGGCTTTCCTGAGTAAAATGCTTGCTTACTATCAGTGAAATGTTAGCTTACATAAATAAAATGTTAGCTTACTGTCAGTAAAATGTTAGCTTACGATGATTAAAATGCTAGGTAATCATCAGTAAAATGTTAGCTTACATAAATCAATTATTAACTTACTATCAGTAAAATGTTTGCTTACTATCAGTAAAATATTAATTTACTGTCAGTAAAACGTTAGCTTACATAAGTAAAATGTTAGCTTACATAAGTAAAATGATAGCATGCTATCAGTAAAATGTTATCTTACATAAGTCAAATCTTAGTTTACTATCAGTAAAATTTTAGCTTACTGTTAGTAAAATGTTGGTTTTACTGAGTAAAATGCTAGCTTACTCTCAGTGAAATGTTAGCTTACATAAATAAAATGTTAGCTTACTGTCAGTAAAATGTTAGCTTACTATGATTAAAATGCTAGGTAATCATCAGTAAAATGTTAGCTTACATAAATCAATTATTAACTTACTATTACTAAAATTGTAGCTTACTATTAGTAAAATGTTAGCTTACATAAATACAATGTTAGCTTACAATCACTAAAATGTTAGTTTCCTGTCAGTAAAATGTTAGCTTACATATGTAGAATGTTAGATAACTATCAGTAAAATGTTAGCTTAATATCAATAACATGCAAATTTACTATCAGTAAAATGTTAGCTTTCATAAGTAAAATGTTAGTTTACTATCAGTAAAATGTTAATCTACTATCAGCAAAATGTTAGCTTACATAAGTAAAATGTTAGCATACTATCAGTAAAATGTTGATTTACTGTCAGTAAAATGTTAGCTTACACAAGTAAAATCTTAGTTTACTATCAGTAAAATTTTAGCTTACTGTTAGTAAAATGCTAGCTTACTATCAATGAAATGTTAGCTTACATAAATAAAATGTTAGCTTACTGTCAGTAAAATGTTAGCTTACTATGATTAAAATGCTAGGTCATATTCAGTAAAATGTTAGTTTACATAAATCAATTATTAACTTATTATGTGTCAAATGTTAGCTTACTATCAGTAAAATGTTAATTTACTGTCAGTAAAACGTTAGCTTACATAAGTAAAATGTTAGCTTTCTATCAGTAAAATGTTAGTTTACTATCACTAAAATTGTAGCTTACTATTAGTAAAATGTTAGCTTACATAAATACAATGTTAGCTTACAATCACTAAAATGTTAGTTTCCTGGTCAGTAAAATGTTAGCTTACATATGTAAAATCTTAGCTAACTATCAGTAAAATGCTAGCTTACTATCAGTAACATGTTAATTTTCTATCAGTAAAATGTTAGCTTACATAAGTAAAATGTTAGCTTACTATCAGTAAAATGTTAATCTCCTATCAGTAAAATGTTATCTTACGTAAGTAAAATGTTAGCTTACTATCAGTAAAATGTTAGCTCACTGTTAGTAAAATGTTAGCCCACTGTTAATAAAATGTTGGATTAATATTAGTAAATTTCTAGCTTACTAACAGTAAAATGTTAGCTAACTATTTATTAGTAAAATGTTAGCTTACTATCAGTAAAAATATACTGATCGTAAACCTACATTTTACTGATACGTTTTACTAAGGGGAAGGGATTCATATGGCTCCATTCCTGTGTGGCTCTCCCGTGAGAGAAGAGGGGCTTAATCATTTTACAACAAAATCTGCTGAAAATGATGGAAAGCGCCACTCTACATAGCGACTGACGACGTGGTCAAAGTTACAATTGCCACAAAACACCTTTTAATATATTCAACACTCCACTGCCGTCTGCCGGTGAAAGTGGATAGAGCAACTACCCACATTTGTCACGTTTCATGTGTCAAGTAAACCCAGACAAATGGGGCAGTTTGAATCCCCTTCCTTTTGAATCAGTAAAATGTTAATTTGCATTAGCACAATGTCAACTTTCTATCAGTCGGGTAACATTAATGGACAAAGAAAGTGATCGATCTAAACAAGCTTAAATAATTTGCTTTGATAAAGCATATTCATATTCTGGTTATTTTGTTCTGTCTTAAAGTGGTCGGAATTGAAAAGTGGAGATGCACTATCATTTAAAATAAACAAATCAATAAATATGCCCCCTGCCGCTAAATGCCTGGTCTTAATACTTAGTCAGCTTTACATAGCAGGACGTCAAATTGATTACAAACATTATTGCTTCCCAAAAGCTTGTACTGCGATGATGTCCTGTTTTTTTTTTTTTTTTTTGTTTTTTTTACTTTTTAGGCAAAGTACACACCGAAACTACAAAATAAACACCAGTCATAACTATAAAAACAATAACGCCGCACAGTTTAACAACAAGGAGTGTCCGACCAAAACATTATTACACTACATAAAAAAACATATTTAAATGTGCTTGTTACTGTCCATGAAGTACCTTTAAAGCATTAATATAAAGAAAACATTGAAGGCTGTCATGGCGTGTTATCTTAAATTCGTTAGACAGATAGTTCTAACACAATTTTAATCATCTTTTTTCTTCTTTTTTTTTTGCCAGAGATAACATTGTGAGACATTGGTGGTATCATCTTTTCATTATGGAAATATACCCTGCACTTCATCAAACCTCACTTTGACATTGAATATTGTACGCTATCTTATTATGCAGACCTTCGCCTGGGCTGGATAATCAACAAAATAGTGCAGCGATTCTCAATCTGTGGTACGCGGGCTCCATCTAGTGGTACGCCAAAGAATCACTTATTTGAATATTGTAATGATGTGACTCAAGCCATTATCACAGTGTTACTGTTCAAACTGTGTGTAATGTTACAGGGTCCAAAATATTAAATATATTTGAAAAAAAAAACCTCTGCCTTGTTTTTAATGAATACTTAAGCCTACTACATTGATTAGGGTTGTACTTGGAGAGAAAAGTGTTTTCTGAGGTGGTATTTGGTGAAAAAAGTTAAAGAGCCACTGAAATATTGTACTTGATGCTGTTGATGATTGTCAAGCCTTCAGATAAAAGCCATACAAGCTAAATTAAGTAAGTAAGTACATTTTATTTATAAAGCGCTTTTCACAGATAAAATCACAAGCGCTGTACAAAACATAGGTGAAGTAAAACAACAATTCAACATCATAAAAAAGGATAAAAAGTGGATTAAACATGATAGTTAAAAGGTGCATTGACTAAAAGCTTTACTAAAAAGAGAAGTTTTCAAATGTTTATTTAAAGTTTCAACACAGTCAAGATCACAGAGGATCATTGTCAGTTATATACCCAGCTATATTCGCTGAACAAACATTCAAACTCTGGCTTGCGTGTGCATTGTTTTTAGTAGAAAACAAAATCTAACACTGTACTGAATATTGCTGATTCTTGTACGATGCACAAGTAATGTACCTAAACGGCACAGATACTACAATTCATCCCAAGGGGGCATGAACGCATCTTAATTTCGCTATATCTAATTTGGCTATCTTCCAGTGGGTTTTACTACTTCACTAGTAAATGTGTCAAATCCACTGTTACAGCAAAAACTGCACAATTTGCACGGGATTTAGTGTTCTTGGACGGAAAGAACTTCTGTGGTAATTCAGAATGTGTTATTAAACCTCCTGAGTTCCAGAAAAATAAACGCTGCAATTTTTTTGCAATAAATAATCTAATATATATATATATATAGAGATGGAGATGAAATAGTCTTGTGATTTTTTTTCCCACACATACATATATATATATATATATATATATTTTTTATTTTTATTTTTTATTTTTTTAAACTATAACCTCAGATGAATACAGCAGAAGCTTGATTTACCAACTTGGTTGGCTCTTTAACATGGTTTGTAAACCAAAAAGTTTGTATAGTGAAGCAGATTTCTTCTTAAGAAACAATGTAAACATGAACAATTGGTTCGAGCTTTGACAAAAGTCCCTATTTTAGTAAAAAAAAAAAAAAAACACACTTCGAAGACACTATCTGTAATGTATATATACTGTGCAGGGAAACCTGCGAAACAGGCTTGTAGGGATGATATAGCCTCTGTGTTTTTTCCTGACCTAACGTATATTCCGCTCTATCCCGGTATTGAGCACTATATAACGGATAAACCACAGAAA
>NC_084577.2:190000-207500 GCF_033978685.3 Nerophis lumbriciformis
GCAAGATGCAAACAGCCCATTTAACACATATCACTACATCTCTAAGTGCAAGTTAAAACTCTACTTTGCAAAGAGAAACACCGCCGGTTTCGCTGGGCCCGAGCTCGTCTAAGATGGACTGATGCAAAGTGGAAAAGTCTTCTGTGGTCTGACGAGTCCACATTTTAAAAAAAAATGTTTACGTCACATTCGTATACGCCCTCGCGCAGCAGAGAGGTAGCGGCATGGGTAACGTTAGCAGTGATGCTAGCGGTAATAGGAGCGAAAGAAGGTGCAAATCTGGTAACAAATGAAGGAATAATTAATTCCCCCAAAAAACAGCAGGGGGTCCATCGTCTGGCGGTGGTTTGGCTTCAAGTGGGAATATGTCGAACAGACAACCATAATTTGTCAAGTGTGGGGCGAAATCGTCACTATAAAAAGTAGCATTACTGCTAATATGTAGCATCATTTGAAAAGTCACCTGCTAGAGAATGAACAGTGCTTTTAGTCCGCATGTCAACATCTCCGTTCGGTGCCACACGCCCACACCATCAAAATGCCGAGGCAAACATTTCCAGATCAACACCGTATGAAAAAAATAGTGATTTTTTTAGTTGTGATTTCCTTCTCTGCATGAAAGTTTTAAAGTAGATTATGTTAATGCAGTATGAAGAAGAATGTTTTAATGTAGACACATAGAATCATCATACTGCTGTGATTATATGCATCAAGTGTTCATTCAAGGCTAAGGCAAAATATCGAGATATATATTGTGTATCGCGACATGGCCTTAAAATATCGCGATATTAAAAAAAGGCTATATCGCCCAGCCCTAATGTGTATATATATATATATATATATATATATATATATATATATGTGTGTGTGTATATATATATATATATATATATATATATATATATATATATATACACACAGGTAAAAGCCAGTAAATTAGAACATTTTGAAAAACTTGATTTATTTCAGTAATTGCATTCAAAAGGTGTAACTTGTACATTATATTTATTCATTGCACACAGACTGATGCATTCAAATGTTTATTTCATTTAATTTTGATGATTTGAAGTGGCAACAAATGAAAATCCAAAATTCCGTGTGTCACAAAATTAGAATATTACTTAAGGCTAATACAAAAAAGGGATTTTTAGAAATGTTGGCCAACTGAAAAGTATGAAAATGATAAATATGAGCATGTACAATACTCAATACTTGGTTGGAGCTCCTTTTGCCTCAATTACTGCGTTAATGCGGCGTGGCATGGAGTCGATGAGTTTCTGGCACTGCTCAGGTGTTATGAGAGCCCAGGTTGCTCTGATAGTGGCCTTCAACTCTTCTGCGTTTTTGGGTCTGGCATTCTGCATCTTCCTTTTCACAATACCCCACAGATTTTCTATGGGGCTAAGGTCAGGGGAGTTGGTGGGCCAATTTAGAACAGAAATACCATGGTCTGTAAACCAGGCACGGGTAGATTTTGCGCTGTGTGCAGGCGCCAAGTCCTGTTGGAACTTGAAATCTCCATCTCCATAGAGCAGGTCAGCAGCAGGAAGCATGAAGTGCTCTAAAACTTGCTGGTAGACGGCTGCGTTGACCCTGGATCTCAGGAAACAGAGTGGACCGACACCAGCAGATGACATGGCACCCCAAACCATCACTGATGGTGGAAACTTTACACTAGACTTCAGGCAACGTGGATCCTGTGCCTCTCCTGTCTTCCTCCAGACTCTGGGACCTCAATTTCCAAAGGAAATGCAAAATTTGCTTTCGTCAGAAAACATGACTTTGGACCACTCAGCAGCAGTCCAGCTGGTGTCGGTCCACTCTGTTTCCTGAGATCCAGGGACAACGCAGCCGTCTACCAGCAAGTTTTAGAGCACTTCATGCTTCCTGCTGCTGACCTGCTCTATGGAGATGGAGATTTCAAGTTCCAACAGGACTTGGCGCCTGCACACAGCGCAAAATCTACCCGTGCCTGGTTTACGGACCATGGTATTTCTGTTCTAAATTGGCCCGCCAACTCCCCTGACCTTAGCCCCATAGAAAATCTGTGGGGTATTGTGAAAAGGAAGATGCAGAATGCCAGACCCAAAAACGCAGAAGAGTTGAAGGCCACTATCAGAGCAACCTGGGCTCTCATAACACCTGAGCAGTGCCAGAGACTCATCGACTCCATGCCACGCCGCATTAACGCAGTAATTGAGGCAAAAGGAGCTCCAACCAAGTATTGAGTATTGTACATGCTCATATTTTTCATTTTCATACTTTTCAGTTGGCCAACATTTCTAAAAATCCCTTTTTTGTATTAGCCTTAAGTAATATTCTAATTTTGTGACACACGGAATTTTGGATTTTCATTTGTTGCCACTTCAAATCATCAAAATTAAATGAAATAAACATTTGAATGCATCAGTCTGTGTGCAATGAATAAATATAATGTACAAGTTACACCTTTTGAATGCAATTACTGAAATAAATCAAGTTTTTCAAAATATTCTAATTTACTGGCTTTTACCTGTATATATATATATATGTATATATATATATGTATATATATATATATATATATATATATATATATATATATATATATATATATAGTAACACTTTAGTATGGGGAACATATTCAGCATTAATCAGTTGCTTATTAACATGCAAATTACAAACATATTGGCTCTTAATTAGTCATTATTAAGCACTGCATGGCCTTATTATACAACCAGTAAGTCATTAACTAAGAGTCTTCCCTCAATAACCTCAGAATTATTGCTTAGTAACCCCAACCCTAACCCTAACCCTTATATGTTCCCCTAGTGTCCAAATAACTCTAAATTAAGTCTTTGTTACTTAGAATATGTTCCCCATACTAAAGTGTTAACATATATATATATATATATATATATATATATATATAAATAAAAGTTGGGGCACCCCTGGTCTAGGCATAATTTGATGTACATATTGATATGGCCCATGTGAGAATATACTTAAAAAAAAAAAAATCCACGACACATGTTTTCTTTGCCAGGCAGCAAAACACATAAAGCTTTGTTGTACATGCCCGGAGCCAAAGCAAACCATTTTTTTGTCTCCTTGTTAAGGTCAGAAAAATTGCTTTTATCTCTCATGTTATTTATGTTTGCCGCTACTGATTGGGCCTCGGAGTCCCCGGTGGGATACAGTGGGTAGTCCCATGAACACACAAATAAAACACATTCAGGCTACATTTGAACTGTCTGTGTGTGCAAGTGTTGCTGTTTGCCTGCCATGGTGTGCAGAGTTATGTGTGCGTGTCTGCAGACCCCAAGGTGTGAATCAGCAGGTCTTGGGTGTATGCAAGCAAGTCAAAGCTGCCTGCTGGCTTACAACAGAGGCTGGAGGGGTGGGGGTTAGCCCATCAATGATTAAATGCCTGCGGCCTTGTATTAAAGCCTGCAACCACAGACACGCCACCACTGGACATACAAGTACGAGAGAGGGGGCGATGACCGAGAGCGGCTTGCACAAAGCCAATGAGCGAGTACTAGAACAAAGAAGCACATATTCCAAATGAGACCCGTACAGTACATGCAGACTTTGCTATGTTTCTTCCCTACATTTCCATTCGTTGTTCTGCCGTTTCTCCCCTCCGCTAGCTGACCCGCCTCCCCTCATACGCTCCCCTCTCCTCCTCCCTTCTTCCAATTACCAGGAGGAGTATGAGCAGAACCACACACTTCACAGCTTTCAAGTGTTGGAGAGACGCCCTCCTGGGAATTATCCAGCAAGACATGAATCCACAAATACCCCCCCTCTCCATCCTTGCTTCTCCCCCTCCTCGTTTCACCCAACACCTACACTACCTTGCCTTACCCTTCCTATTTGCGCTGCGTTCTGACCCCCGTGTCTTAATTCCTCCTTCCCCCACATGGCTCATTTGCCATATTTGATAGCACACTGACTAAATGACTGTTCTTTGTATCTGTCTTTTTTGTGTTTTCAAACAGAACTGCAATCTATCTGTGGCACGGGATTGCAGGGGCCATGTGAGCAAAATACATCAAATAAATGCAAACCAAATATGTTTAGATTTGTCACTTTTTAGTTGTTATATCTCTTTAAGGCCATTCAGGAATGCAGCTGTCTGCGGTTTTATGTTAACATCTGTCTGTGGTTTCTTCCTTTCTTTATTTTCCTTATTTAATACTAATGGTAAATGGGTTACTCTTGTATAGTGCTTTTCTACCTTCAAGATACTCAAAGCGCTTTGATACTATATCCACATTCACACATTCACACACTGATGGCGGGAGCTGCCAAGCAAGGCCCTAACCACGGCCCATCAGGAGCAAGGGTGAAGCGTCTTGCTCAAGGACACAACTAACGTGACATGAATGGCGGAAGCTGGGAATCAAACCAGGAACCCTTAGGTTGCTGGCACGGCCACTCTACCAACCGAGCCACGCCGTCCCCAATCAATGATATTACTATTATTTTGTCTTTTTTTAGTATGATAATATATATATATATATATATATATATATATATATATATATATATATATATATATATATATATATATATATATATATATATGTATATATACACTCACACACACAAATATGTGTGTATATATATATATATATGTATGTATATATATACATATATATATATATATATATATATATATACATATATATGTACGCATATATATATATACATATATATAATATATATATATATATATATATCCATCCATCCATCCATCCATTTTCTACCGCTTATTCCCTTCGGGGTCGCGGGGGGCGCTGGAGCCTATCTCAGCTACAATCGGGTGGAAGTATATATATATATATATATATATATATATATATATATATATATATATATATATATATATATATATATATATATACAGCAAAGGGTGGGTATTTCGAAGAAACTAAAATATAAAACATGTTTTCAGTTATTTCACCTTTTTTGTTAAGTACATAACTCCACGTGTGTTCATTCATAGTTTTGATGCCTTAAGTGACAATCAGTGACAATCTGCAATGTAAATAGTCATGAAATTAAAGAAAATGCATTGAATGAGAAGGTGTGTCCAAACTTTTGGCCTGTACTGTATATATGTGTGTGTGTGTGTGTGTTTTGTATTATTATTTTATTTTACGTGTGGGGAAAAACCGCATTTATTGTATTTGTGTTTACTTTTGTCAATTGATGTCTGTGAAACCCATTTAAAAGAAAAAGAAAAAAGATTTGTCACATTTTGCTGGCGCGGCCGCTCTATCAACCGAGCTATGCTGTCCCCAATCAATCTATTGTTTTGTCTTTTTTTAGTATGATTATATATATACATATATATATATATATATATATATATATATATATATATATATATATATATATATATATATATATATATATATATATATATATATATATATATGGTAACACTTTAGTATGGGGAACATACTGTAAAACCCAGAATAATAATATGCTGATTATCAGAACGCGCCCACATTATTTGGAGGAGGAGATGCAAATGTAATTGTAATTCATCAAGACTACAACTGTTCTGGGGCTGCTGTTTTGCATCTATATTTTGCTATGTTTGAAATGTTTGTGCAAACTGGCACAGTTACGCACAAATGGTTATGAGAAAGGAGGCGATCGAGCTGTAAAGACAGACAATGGACAAAGAAATAATTAAAAAAATAATAGACATATTATTATGCTACTATTCAACAATATCATTTTATATTGTTTTTGCTGCTGGCTAATTAAAACAAGTTCAGTTGATTTGATTTGGTGTCTGCTGGCGTTTTTTCTTTGTATAGAACAGGGGTGTCGAACACGGTTACACTGAGGGCCGCTTGTAACCGTGTATAAATTATGAATATTAATGTATAAGAATTCACCTCATGATAGTATAAAATTAATTGCTGTGCATTTGATTATTATATTTGTATTACATACACTGAAACAAAAAACAATTCAGTAAAAAACAAACAAACTGGCAGCTGAGTCGCCAAAACATCACCGGAAAATTTACGATGGTTTTTACAGCATATATACTGTAAATGGAAAAACGGTGCTATAGTTTTTGTTTTTTTACTGTAAAATCTATTGTCATTTCTACAGTGTACAACTTAATGACTAACTTGCTTTGATGTAACTCAAGTAGATATTTGTTTTGTTTGAAATTAATGATGGTATCATATTTGTTGCATTATTAGATAATAAAGTTTTAAATATACTCAATAGCATGCAATACATGTACTTCTGTCTGTCACAATGAAAAGATTACATTTAGTAAATGATAGAATACTTAATTGACTCATACTATTGCAGGGCTTTTGCGGGCCGCATTAAATGATGTGGCGGGCCAAATATGGCCCGCGGGCCTTGAGTTTGACATCTTGTGGTATAGAAGGACTACAAGGTGCTCAATGTAACCCTTTGGCAAAATGTATCTAGGGTGCAACTAACAACTCTTTTGACTATTTTAACGATAAGTCGACTAATCAAGATAATGAAGTGTAAATCTATTCAAAGTGACTTTTAGTTAGCCACAGGCTTTTAAATTCATCTTCACATGAACCCGAATGGGACAAGTGGTAGAAAATGGATGGATGGATGGATGTTTTTAGTCATATGCTAGCTAACAATAAAGACAAAGATGAACTCTGCTGCTCATTATGCTGCTACAAAAACAAAAATAACTAATAAATGATGTGCAGTTAAAAGCGTGGACAGGCGAAGTGCTGATAAAAAGAAAGTCTCATTGTTTTATGTAAACAAAGGAGACAAAATAACAGCAAAACCAACAACAAAGCAACGCTCAAGCAAAGGAAAAGTGCATTCTATGATGATGATGTGTTTGGAAAGCTGCACTCATATATAAAGACAAAGTTTAGCTGTCGGACCCAAGTGACGACTTTGATGATGAATTTCGTCTTTTCTGAAATAGAAATGTTGTAGCCATGTTAGATACTAAACAATACCAAAGGGCCGGACTATTAAAATCATGGCATTACAACTAAAAAATAAAGACAACTTCAGATTGTTTTCTTTGTCTTACTTTGGCCAAAAATAGAACAAACACATTCTGAAAATATTACAATCAAAATATAGAAAAAAATACCGGCAGCGGTAAAGTTTAGATCCATGAAGGAAAGAAGAAAGTGAATGAATGTTTATAACTGAATACATTAACATATGCATAAAAATGTGTTTTCTTTTGTATTTTTTTTCTTTTTTTAATGAATTAAGTAACGTTTATGACAATCTTTTTCTAAAAAAAATAATATAGAATGTGAGATATAACAGGATAATGCATACATTTATCATTTGTTTTCAAAACGGTAAAATAAAGGTAGGACCCCAAAAATGTACTGTGGGACCCCATTTTGAAAATTCCTAGCGCCAACACTGATGGAGTATTGGTGCGTGCAAAACAGCAGCAGGCGGGGGCCGGTTCTAATATTAATCAAATACCATCCCGGGGGCCATAGGTCATTCATTCCCGGGCCGGATCTGGCCTGCGGGCCTTGACTTTGACACCTATGCATTAAATCATAAGGACATTGCATTTTGATGTGAGTTTGCATGCAGTTTTAGATTCCTCCGTTTACGGCAGACCTGGGCAAACTAAGGCCCGTTAAGCTTTTCAATCAGGCCCGCCGGACATCTCCAAATCATTTTTGGGGATTTTTAAGATGGAATCTGTAGCTGCCATCATGATGTGCAGTGATATTTTCAAATGACCGTAAGTCTTGAATTATACAAAATATTTCAATGGTTGGAATCTGCGCTTTTGCATGATATACTAGTTGCAATGGTAATCTAATGAGTTACTATGGTAATGTAAGTCACAGCAGCTCAGATGAGGCACCAAGCAGTGTGGATGGGGAGCGTTTCCACAGAGTGTTTCCAGAGCGGCCAGCCTGAAATGCGTGTCATGGGTGTCAGGGACAGACATGGAAGGAGATTTTTACAACAAAGTTCTTAAGCTTAGTGATATATCAGATTGTGTGATTTTTTTGTTTTTTTACCCTTTGCGTTCATATTTTGCTGTTTGTTGCATTTTTGTTGCGTTTCACTTGATTGTAAAATATGAAAATATGCGGTTAGGGTGGTGGAAGTTCATATGTTGTCAATATTCAGTGTTTTATTGTTCATAGTTAATATTGTAAATCCCACATTCTTTGTTTTTATGTACATTCTGGGTGTCTCATTCAAGTTGTCATGTCTGTGTAATCATGTTTTGTTTTAAGTCATGTTTTCTTTAGCTATTGGACTCTTTAGTTTCTGGCTTTTCACTCCCTTGTCTTGTTTCCATGATTACCCATTAGTTTCACCTGTTCCACGTTTGGACTCATTGTGCACTCTTGTTTGTCACCATAGCAACCCATTAGTTTTCACCTGTCACGTCACGCACCTGTTTCACGTTTTGAGTCACGCACCTGTTTTCGTTAATCATGTCTGTAGTATTTAAGTTCATTGTTTTTCAGTTTGTCTTTCTGGTGACATCCCCGCATTTATGCTTCTGCACATTCTCCACATCCTTATGATCCTTGCTGCTCTTTTTTCATGCCGGTTCCATGCCAAGTAAGTTTTTGTTTATTAAGCCACAGTTAGTGTTTTTTTTGTTGTTCATAGTTTCTGCCTTTGTGCAAGTATTTGTTTTCATAGCCAAGTCGTTTCTCCGCCACTGTGCGCGCTTTTCGTTTGTATTTTTTTTGTAGTTATAGTGTTTAAATAAATCATGTATTCCCCTTCACGCCACATATGGTCCAAATCTTTTGCACCTCGGGAGAACAAACCACGCCACAGACCAAGTCATGACACAAGTAAAAACATTTAAAATTCCATTCCGTTTTTTCTAGCGGTCTGTCATAACGTTTTTAGCATTCAATCAGACATTATTGTGAAGTTTTGTATTAGTGTTCCCAAAAATTAGATATACCGGCCCCCAGACACATTTTTTTTCTCTAAATTTGGCCCCCGAGTCAAAATAATTGCCCAGGCCTGGTTTACGGGGTTTCGCAGTCTGACAACGTCGTGATGTCACAGCAAGGAAGACGTTCTTATTTGGGCATCAAATCAAGCTCTCAGCCAGAGGGGGAGGAGCTTCTCTCAAGGTTTCTTCTTTTTCCCCGTTTTTGGGGTCCAGACCAAAGGATGTCGTAGGTTTGTGAAGCCCATTGAAGCGCTGGTGATTAAAGGGGCACATTATCACCAGACCTAAGTGTCAATATATACCTTGATGTTGCAGAAAAAAGACCATATAATTGTTTAACCAATTTCTGAACTCTAAATGGGTGAATTTTGGCGAATTAAACGCCTTTCTAATATTCGCTCTCGGAGCGATGACGTCACAACGTGACGTCACATCGTGAAGCAATCCGCCATTTTCTCAAACACATTACAAACACCTAGTCAAATCAGCTCTGTTATTTTCCGTTTTTTCGACTGTTTTCCGTACCTTGGAGACATCATGCCTCGTCGGTGTGTTGTCGGAGGGTGTAACAACACCAACAGGGACGGATTCAAGTTGCACCAGTGGCCCAAAGATGCGAAAATGTCAAGAAATTGGACGTTTGTTCCGCACACTTTACCGACGAAAGCTATGCTACGACAGAGATGGCAAGAATGTGTGGTTATCCTGCGACACTCAAAGCAGATGCATTTCCAACTGGACTGGACAGATCAGCTTTCAGAAAAAGAGCGCGGATGAGGGTATGTCTACAGAATATATTAATTGATGAAAACTGGGCTGTCTGCACTCTCAAAGTGCATGTTGTTGCCAAATGTATTTCATATGCTGTAAACCTAGTTCATAGTTGTTAGTTTCCTTTAATGCCAAACAAACACATACCAATCGTTGGTTAGAAGGCGATCGCCGAATTCGTCCTCGCTTTCTCCCGTGTCGCTGGCTGTCGTGTCGTTTTCGTCGGTTTCGCTTGCATACGGTTCAAACCGATATGGCTCAATAGCTTCAGTTTCTTCTTCAATTTCGTTTTCGCTACCTGCCTCCACACTACAACCATTCGTTTCAATACATGCGTAATCTGTTGAATCGCATAAGCCGCTGAAATCCGAGTCTGAATCCGAGCTAATGTCGCTATACCTTGCTGTTCTATGCGCCATGTTTGTTTGTGTTGGCATCACTATGTGACGTCACAGGAAAATGGATGGGTGTATATAACGATGGTTAAAATCAGGCACTTTGAAGCTTTTTTTAGGGATATTGCGTGATGGGTAAAATTTTGAAAAAAACTTCGAAAAATAAAATAAGCCACTGGGAACTGATTTTTAATGGTTTTAATAACCCTTCTGAAATTGTGATAATGTTCCCCTTTAAGGGCTATCCAAATAAACGTATATTGATTCATTGAATAAGAAATTAAATCCTACGGTTGCATTTATTGTTTGGTAAGGGGACCCAAACGTTAGCAGGTAAGGTGGGAAAGAAAATGCGGAGGCCGACGGAGACAATAGGAAAAAGGCAGTAATTGATGACAGAAAGAGCGAGGAGGAAAGAAGAAGTGCAAAATGAGGTGGAGGTACAAAGAGGAGGGAAAGAGAGGAGGAGAGAAAGAGAGGTGGTGGGGGAGAAAAAGTGGCTCTGGTTGTATCGGAGCATCCGTGTGTGAAAGCACACACTCTGCACTCCTGTCGCCTGGTTGCTTAATGAGGAGAACCTCTCAGGAGTAAAGCACAGTACA
The DNA here is from genome assembly GCF_033978685.3 of Nerophis lumbriciformis. Classification (NCBI taxonomy): domain Eukaryota; kingdom Metazoa; phylum Chordata; class Actinopteri; order Syngnathiformes; family Syngnathidae; genus Nerophis; species Nerophis lumbriciformis. Next base: position 200,713 of record NC_084577.2, read on the forward strand.
CACACACACACACACACACACACACACACACACACATCTACAACCCAGCCTTTGCTTAATAACTTTTGCTGTCCAGTTTCCATCCCATCCCCCACTTTCTCTCCATAATGTGAGGAATGAGAGTGCGCCTGTGCTCCTGGCCTGTCCGGCCATACCCACACCCACACAGATAACTGTAATCAATAATAATGAAGATACTTTATTGGAAAAGGCTTGTAACAAAGAGTGCGTACATGTGCGCATGGAGACAATGGAAGAAAGGAGACATGTTCAGGTTTCCTTGGCAGCCGAGGCATGCAGTCAGATGGAGAGCGTCAGTCACAGACGAAAAGTCACCGCTTTTTTCCCCCCTCTCATCCTGTCTTCCTACATTCCCCCATCCTCATCCTCTCCCTTCCTCTTTGCACTTTATTCTCATTATTGCTGTTGTTCTCCCTGCCTCACCATTCCATCGCTGCTTTGCACTTGCTTCTTATTCAGTCCCTCTATCGACAGCGTACGCACCCTTCCACCCGACCTGCAGAGAGGAAATTGGAATTCTGTCCTGCAATGCATCTGGCATCACATTAACGCCTGCACCCGCGCCATGTTCTGGTCTTCCTTTTCGGCCATTTCTGTTTTTTATCCACTGCAGCCATCAAACAAAACTCAATCTCCACATGTCCACACACACACACATACTGGTGATACTTTCACTCACTCAGCAGGTTGCGTAACTCCTGATGCATTGTGGCTCTGGATGTGTGTCCGCAGTTTGTGTAACAATGACTTTGCACAGTAAGGAGGTTTGGTGCATAAAAACGTGATCTACGGCTACAAGATACTCACATTCTGCAACCTGCACCTATGAGCTCTTTTACTAAAGACACACCATAGCCTTGCAATGTGTGTGTGTGTGGCTGAATGTGTGTCTTATGCACTCTTTCGTGCACTCCCTTTAAAAGAAGAAGAGGAAGAACGCCAGTACAGGCTCCTCTGTTAGAATGCAAATTATAAATCCTATTTTTTTTTCCTGAGTGAACTGGCTTTGAATGTGTGCCCAACCTCCACAACAGTCTGTCAGCCTGGCATGTGCGAGAGCTAAAACCAAAAAAAAAAAAGTCCTCTTATGGTAACGACTGAAAAAGTGTCTCGGGGAAAAGAAAAAAAAAAACTATTTTCCACAGTTATGATACTATTGTTTAGAATGAAGTTTTTGTATTCATATTGGCTGTTGTTTTTGTCGACCTAAAAACAGACAAAGATGCCAAAACAGGGTGGATTTGGGATTGTGCTGTGGGTAAAGGCTGTTATTCGAGGGAGGGCATATTTAAACATGGCCGACACGAGCGTGGTACCACAAACCAAGCAGCCAGCAAGCCACAGCACAGCATCTTGAGACAGAATAGCAAATGAAGCAGACTCCGATATTACTCTGCCTTCACCAGCCCAAAACTCTGGGGGAATCTATATGATGAATCATGAAAATATCTTTTTTTTATGCTCCTCTTTGTCTATTCCCTCTCTCTTGCATTATTTTCTGTATGTTACTTTAAATTAACTCTACTGTGCTTATAATTCATCTTTATCATTTTTTCTGTTTCTCTTTCAAATTGTATTCCCTCGCTCCCTCCCTCTCTCTCTCTATCTCACCATGACTGTCTGTCTTTTTTTTTAATGTACATAACAGTGTACTCTTTAGGTGGGAGCCCTGGTGGTATCCACGGCAACCACATTGCTAGGCAACAGCCATTTTCTTCCTCTCCTGAGCTGTGTACCAGTGGCAACAATCAACCAATCGGCAGCTGAGGAAAAATGCCAGCGTATACTTGAAAAAAAGTTCTGAACCCATCCAGAATGAACCTGTCAATATCGCAGCTTGTCAGAGTGCAGTATATCATAAAATAAAAACTGCATATTATTAACCAGTATTGTCAATTAACTAAATGATTAAATATCAAATAAATAAATTCGTATTGGTTAAGACAATTAAGTCAAAGCTAAACATAAAGAAGCTAAATATTTACCGTATTTTTCGGACTATAAGTCGCAGTTTTTTTCATAGCTTGGCAGGGGGTGTGACTTATACTCAGGAGCGACTTATGTGTGAAATTATTAACACATTACTGTAAAATATCAAATAATATTATTTAGCTCATTCACGTAAGAGACTAGACGTATAAGATTTCATGGGATTTAGCGATTAGGAGTGTTTGGTAAACGTTTAGCATGTTCTATATGTTATAGTTATTTGAATGACTCTTACCATAATATGTTACGTTAACATACCAGTTGGTTATTTATGCCTCATATAATGTACACTTATTCAGCCTGTTGTTCACTATTCTTTATTTATTTTAAATTGCCTTTCAAATGTCTATTCTTGGTGTTGGCTTTTATCAAATACATTTCCCCCAAAAATGCGACTTATACTCCAGTGCGACTTATATATGTGTTTTTCCTTCTTTATTATGTATTTTCGGCCGGTGCGACTTATACTCCGGAGTGACTTATACTCCGAAAAATACGGTACAACAAATGTAGGGTTCCAACCAACCCTGGGATGTGGTTAATATTGCAAATACAGTGGCCCCTAGGCTTTCATATGCTGCACTTTTCATATGATTCGCTTTGCAATGCAAATTTTAGCCCAAATTTTGATCCAGTTCTCGTCTACCGTCTTGGTTATCGTACGGCCAAACGTTTTACGTAGCAGACCAGTTTGACCGTGTGATATTCTGCAGATTTATCATTTCTGAACAATGTTACTAAACCCAGCAGGCACAAGGCACTAAAACATTGTTGAGTACTAGGTTCTGACTCTGAGCAACTCAAAACTGACGTCAGAATAACAATGCTTTTGACGACGTTGAATCAATGTTGGGTTTTGACGTTGATTTGAATTGGTAATTTCTCAACCAACAACCTCAACGCTGGACTGCACTGAAAACGGTGGTTGAAAATGAATCAGACTTGCACGCACAATTAGATTATTCACATATTTTTTTGTTTGTTTTATTTTTTCAGTTTTGTTTTTTGTTCATTGTCTGTGCTTATGGTATGTAATGTTTTGTGATGTATGTATTCTTTTGTATCATAACCTGTTGAATGTTTACTGTATTAACCTGCCTTAGGACAACGGATGAAAATGAGCTATTGTGCTAACTCCGGCATATTTACATTGTTGCTCTATGTTGATGAATATGCATTGTCCTAATTCATATAAATAAATAAATAAACGTTAGACATCAATTTACAAAATTTTACTATTTTGCAACGTTGTTTCAAAGTCAGCTTTAAAGGACATGTACCTGAAATCAACGTTGCATCAATGTGCACTGCGCCAGCGCCACTTAAGCACTTTGTCCAGTTTATATCTGCTGTGATAACTAGAAACACACGGGCCTCCACCAGGGGGCAGTGAAGCGTACCCAGAGGTAAAACCTCTTTTGCACAATCAGCCTTTTCATATAAAGCGATAAAGGAATGGAACCACCTCACAACAAACTTGAAAAGTCTAACAGATTACTCTTCATTCACAATTGGAAGTTAAAAAGTGGCTTTGGAGCAATCAAAGCTGCTCACACGGTCACTGAGGTGGGCACTATGTTTGACATGTCAACTTAGTGTGTATTATATTTATGCATGAGAACATTTTGTTGTAAATTGTGAGGTGTGTGTGTTAAAACCATGGTTGTTTTTACAAATGATGACAGATGTGAACAAGAGCGTGTATTGTCTATGTGTGATGATGTAATTGAGGTGTGGTTGTATTGTATATTAAGTATATGTCAATGAATGGGCATTTTAAGACTTTTCTTAATTTGATTACATGCTATAGTAGAATTTTATTGTTATAATTTTATTGCATGATTTTTGTATCTCTTTAATTTAGGTAGCCAGGGACTGCAAATGGAAGTTAGCTATTTAGCTATAATCTGGTACAGAACATATCTGTCTTTGAGCTTAATGCCTCTGTGCATTGTCCCTTCAAATAAAGACTAAACTAAACTAATGTCTTGTGCCTGCTGGGAAGGTAAACTACCAGCACATTAACAAAGAAGGTGAGCAACACTACTGAATTCCACAAAGTACAAAGGTGCTGGCTCTCTCTTCATACCTGATCAATTCTTAGATGGATCACGATTAGGAACGTGGACAATTCTCAATTGATGGATGAATGTTGATTACAATACTTAAGTGGGTTAAATAAAGCAATACAGACGGTTCTTAAATGCAGAACTGGAACGAGCTGTCACGGCGCAAGCGCATGCCGCTGCGCGTTCCTCAATGAGCTCCGCGGAGTGCGCCTCGGGACACGCCCACGGGCGCTCATCTCCTGCTGCAGCCGGCGGCTGCAATCAATCAGCAATCTACACACCTGTCGTTGATGAGCTTCCTGGGCTTCTTAAGCCAGTGCAGACCTGCCTTCTGGGCCAGAACGTAGCTACCTGTCCTGTACAGTAAGCCGTATATCATACCCTATGTGTTTTCTCCCCCCGTTGTGTTTATTGTCTCGTGTCCAACAGCAGACCCCCTGTTCCTGCGTGACGAGCTGAGTGTCTCGTCTCCCCTTGTTCCCTCTGCTTCCCTGACTGCCTCTTGGATCCCAACCTCCCGCCTGGACACAGACCTACGACGCCTCGCTATAGCCCCCGACTTCCTGCCTGCTCACAGACCTCTGAGCTTGTCTTGTTCCCCCTTGGACTTCCGCACCTCTCGCTCAACACTCCCAGTAACACTCATTTAATTCCTACACATAGTCACACACATACACACTCTTTTGGCTTAGTCACACTCCATTCTCTAGTTTATTAATAGTATTTTTGGTTATGTATATATATAAATAAATAGAGCTTAAATGACGCCCCTCCTGTACACGTAACACGAACACACAGAAGCAAAACACAGCAGGAAGAGACTGGAAGCCATGCTAACCGATAAGCGATTTTGAATGTGAAGTAGTGAAACAACAAAGATTGTCATTCAGAGTTGTCTATTGTGATTGGCAAGTAGAGGGGAGGGGAGGGGGTGGGGCTTAGGACCGGGAAGGAGGAAGCATTGTAACCCGCCTGGTTAGGTCCCTGCTCTTCTGTTCCACACAAGAGACGAGCGTGCTAGCTATTGAGCTAAAAGCCCCAGCTATCAACCCTATAGCCTGCACTGCTCTTGAGGTTTTTTCAGGGAGTGAAGTTTACTAATGCACACATGGCCCAGCCACACTGCCAGGCCTCCGTTGCACCTGATAGAACTTGAAAGCTGATCCACAAAGCTCATGCTGAGAGCATTGCATCTATTTAATGGACAAAATAGAGAGCGCAATCCATTTGTCTGTCTTCATGAATATGCAGAAAATACGCTGATTATGAAAACTGCCACAATACTGAGAGGAGATGCAAATATAATCATTCAGCACTCGCAATGTGACCATGAATTGATTAACGTGGACCCCGACTTAAACAAGTTGAAAAACGTATTTGGGTGTTACCATTTAGTGGTCAATTGTACGGAATATGTACTGTACTGTGCAATCTACTAATACAAGTTTCAATCAATCAAAAACCTATCACGAATGAAAGTGTTTTGCGAGCGGTATTTTGCTTATTTAGCATGCTTGAACTGTGCACCAAACTGGCACAGTTAAGCACAAACTGATGTGCAAAAGGAAGCAATCATGCTACAAAGATGGACAGAGAATCCTCCGTCCTACGTGTGTGTTTCAAGATATTGGACTATTACAAATAAATGAATGAATAAATCAAAGTTTATTTATTAAAAAATAATAATTACAAGTTCCTCAAAGGACTGCACAAACCACAACGACATCCACTGATCTTCATCCGAGCATCCTTTAATAGCCCAAAATGGGAAAAAGAAGACATCTTGGGAAGGGCCCTCCTGGGTAACCGGCTGCAATAGATGCCAAGTGGGTACAGTTATTCAATTAAAAAGATATAGACATAACGTCTATTCAACAAAATATTGTAATAAATCCACTATCCACTTTCCTTTAACTTGGACACACACATCTATACCTTTGGCCATGCTAAGCCAGTCATTTCCAGGAGTTATCACACCCTCTGAGAAGCCTCCGTTTTACAAATGTTTTCAAATGTTGTAAAAATGTATAGAATAATTATTAAATGTCAACATTTCTCTTAACAAAGGTTTGTGTCAGCCTGTGACACATAGTCATTTTGATAGTAGGCTATTTTAGCTAATATAGACACTTAAAACATGTGTTGCCTTCATTATGACACTTATTTTTTTGCGGCTCCAGACAATATTTTCATTTTTTTATTTTTACTCCAATATGGCTCTTTCAACATTTTGGTTTGTCGACCATTGGCTTAGCTTAACTTTCAAGTTTTTTTAAGATTGAAGTGACCCTCAATTTTAATGTTTTTCCCAAACACATTTATGCCTGGAATATGATTACCACCACTTTTTTCATTTTTGAGTGTCTGTTCATTTCAGGTGTGTCTTTAAGGAGTATTTGCTAGAAACAGGTCTATAATTTCGCACTATTAGGAAACAGGTGAATGTCCTAATGGATTTCTTCTTTAAGTGGTTCTACTTTTTCCTTCTGACTGCCTCAGTTAAAGAACTTGTTGATAGAGGTATAAAACTCTTTAAAGCTTGAGTTAGTTTATTTCATTATGGTGACTGCTTCTTCTCCTGATACAGCAATGTTAAATATATGGAAATATCTCTTTATAGCCCTAATCAGCTTTTTCCAAAGTAAGGGTCGAAACCCACAGAGGTGAGTTTGTATAAGGTTATTAAGTAGGCACAATTTAAATATAAAA